>NW_027179725.1:215000-230000 GCF_036669935.1 Montipora foliosa | reverse complement strand
TTTTAATGGCAAAAAAGCAGTGCGAAATCAAGCCAGAAAGCTTAAATGTAACCATGTACATGTAAAAATGTATCGATTTTGAAACTTCGTGTTGAGAAACTAGACGAATTATGTTTAAAATGTCAAATTTTGGGAACAGTTGACACATTAAAAAATCCGCAAGCAATAAACGAACAGCTGCTTAAAGTTTCAGCAACAGAGTAAATCTCCTTTCCAAAATGTGCAAAATCTGAGGGGGGTGGCATCCACACACTCACTCACACACACTTCATATCAGAGGTCCAAGGGGTATGTATTTTAAGCATCGAGATATCAGGAATTACAAAGCTATTAAAGCTGTCAAAAGCTCTTAACAATTCAAGAAATATTGAAACGTGGTTGACAGGCTAAACACGACTCCCGCTGTTTCGTGATGTAATAGGTCTTTGACCTTTAGAGTTTAGCTCTAACAAGTATGTCTTTTCGAGATTTTCCTCTCCTGTAGGAGATGAGAGGTGGTTCTCTGTATATTTCTCTCAGCATTGGTTAGTTTTCGATTAAATGCCACTTGCAGGGGCGGATCCAGCATTTTTTGAAAGTGGGGGCCGAACAAGAATACTAATCAGCGCGCGTTAGCGCGCTACTTTCTAGGGGGGTCTGGGGGCAAGCCCCCCACAGAAAATTTTGAAAATTTGGGTACTCTTACATGCACTCTGGTGCAATCTGGAACGTAATGTATCAGGATTCCATATTGAATAAAATTATAAGTTATAATTGGTTATAATGATGCATGGTTTTTGACTCTTCGCTTCAAAGTCACAAAATATATATAATTATATATATAGAACTTTTTAAGGATTAAACCACTGCAAAAACCGTGTACGATCAAAACTTGCTCTACGTTGGATCAAAATAGATCGTGACCACACCATAAAAAACTTTAAAATAGAAAATATCCTGCAAAGGTTGGTCAAGACAACGTGAACATAGGCGTTGTTGCTTGCAATATTTCGGCTGGCCAACACCAGCCTTCTTCAGGTTTATTGAATGGATAAATGCTAGTAACAAGATCTTTATATTTACCGGAAATGACATAAAAATGCTACGTGATGTGTTATAAAAACGGAAATGCATAAAAAAGAGGAGAGAATAATACATGATAACAAGATGAAAAAAACAAAAGAAAATTAAAAGGTAGCTAAACTAAATTACATTTCATCTCTTCTGTTAAGGCCTGCAGGCTCCAGTGTTTTTCCTCTGTGTATGAGGAATGCCTCACGAGCCTTTCTGATGGAGTCACGACTAGTGTGTAGTTGTTCGAGTGGTATAAGGATCATGTGATCCTCCGCGTGACCACTGGTCAGGAAGTGTCGTGAAACCGCAGTGGGGGTATAACTACAAAAGGGGCTTATAATAGGTCGGCTATGTTCATTAAAGCGGTCTTTAAGACGACGTTTGGTCTCTCCGATGTACTGAAGATTACATTTAGTGCACTGAATCATGTAAATTACATGCCATCCTCAATAATTATTGAGGATGGCCGTAATCAATATACTTTTTATAGTACTGGACAAACCTTCAAAATCAAATCACATATTACTTGTGAAACCCCTAATGTAATTTACATGATTCAGTGCACTAAATGTAATCTTCAGTACATCGGAGAGACCAAACGTCGTCTTAGGGCCGATTTACACGATACGATTTTGTCGCATGGGACAAGCTCACGACAGGCCTACGACATGACTTACGATTGTCGCAGCGTTTTAAAACATGTTTTAAAATGCTACGACATTTTTTCTGACGTACACAACAATCGTAAATCATGTCGTGGGCTTGTCGTAAGCCGTTGTCGCATGCGACAAAGTCGTACCGTGTAAATCGGCCCTTAAAGACCGCTTTAATGAACATAGGCGACCTATTATAAGCCCCTTTTGTAGTTATACCCCCACTGCGGTTTCACGACACTTCCTGACCAGTGGTCACGCGGAGGATCACATGATCCTTATACCACTCGAACAACTACACACTAGTCGTGACTCCATCAGAAAGGCTCGTGAGGCATTCCTCATACACAGAGGAAAAACACTGGAGCCTGCAGGCCTTAACAGAAGAGATGAAATGTAATTTAGTTTAGCTACCTTTTAATTTTCTTTTGTTTTTTTCATCTTGTTATCATGTATTATTCTCTCCTCTTTTTTATGCATTTCCGTTTTTATAACACATCACGTAGCATTTTTATGTCATTTCCGGTAAATATAAAGATCTTGTTACTAGCATTTATCCATTCAATAAACCTGAAGAAGGCTGGTGTTGGCCAGCCGAAATATTGCAAGCAACAACGCCTATGTTCACGTTGTCTTGACCAACCTTTGCAGGATATTTTCTATATATATAGACATTAAGATTTTACGTTGACGTAGACAAGTATTTCGCATCTAGTCTTCTTCCTCATTTCGAAAGGATAATATTAGCGCCTGTAAGTTGAAAGTTTATTAGCACAACTTTGGTCATACTATTAGCGAAAAATCACGCTTTAGCAAAAAAAATCAAAAGCTCCAACAGACTGCTTACAAAATGATAAAATTATTGTATCTTTTGACAAAAAAAAATCTCCGACGAACTGAAAGGGGGGGGGGGCGGCCCCCCCCCCCCCCCCCCCCCCCCCCCCCCATCCTAAATCAGCCCCTGATTTGCTCATTAAAATAATTTTAAGGTTAGGCACTGATGGATTGTACTGTGTGACAAAAGGCATTAATCCGTTTTGCACTTTTTGCGGTTTTTTTTTTTGAAGTGCCGACTTCCTATCTATAAATTTGACTTCTGCGAGGACTTTGTTTACCAGATTATCTGGATAGCCTCGGACACGCAAGTGTGATCTGAAATTTTTAACGTTTTCTTCAAATGTTGCCTTTGAAGAGTTGGTTCTAAGAAGCCTAAGGGCTTCGCCTTTCTGGGCGGCATGGCAGAAGCCTGGCCTGGCAGTCATAATCAACCACGAAAGCAACTTGTAACATCAACAGTTTCATTGCACTGCTTTGGCCTGTAATGCATGTAATGCCTATATCTACCGTTAAATACCAAAATCCGTGTAACAATGCTATGTTTAAGTGGTTTTGAACTATATTCTCGTTGAGTGCCCCTGACCGTACGTCCGAAGAATTATTTTTTCCTGATATTTTAACAACACACTTTTAAAAGACAAATATAAACAGACATATAAGACTAAATATTTACTGATTGTGTCATTCTGTGACTGTTCAGTTGGCTTAAATCATAATGCAATCGATGGTTCGTTTGGTTTGCAAAACATGTGCTTTTATCTCTCATGTTACAAAACTAAAGCA
Source organism: Montipora foliosa (assembly GCF_036669935.1). NCBI lineage: Eukaryota > Metazoa > Cnidaria > Anthozoa > Scleractinia > Acroporidae > Montipora > Montipora foliosa. The sequence continues at coordinate 226,674 of NW_027179725.1, read as the reverse complement.
GATTTTTGGTATCATCTGCGGTAGCAAAAACACTTCACTTACCACTGTTAGTTACATCTACATCACGGTTCCTTTCTCAAATGTGTCATCTGTAAATCATTATTACGCTCTTCAATCTGTTCAGTGCACGGTAAAGATCGAACGCGTGAAGACCATCCACTGCGCGACAGGCTATTTTTTTGCGCACATCAGATTACCAGGCATGACCCCAGATATTTGATATTAATATCAAATATCTTTGCTCTTGTAACGCAAACTTTCCTTAGTCGGGGAAGTAATGCGTAATATTTTACTTAAGTTGTCGTTACTTTGCATAAAAATTTACTGGTATGAATTTTACTCGTATATTTTCGTATTTTTTTACTCGTATGTATCCGTATGTTAGTCGTATGTATCCGTATGTTACTCGTATGTTAGTCGTGTGTTACTCGTATGTGTCCGTATGTTCCGTATGTTACTCGTATGTTACTCGTATGTTACCCGTATGTACTCGTGTGGTGTTTTAGTCATGATCCTCCAATATGCCTCTTTAGTGATAAGGAGTTTCTCGATGCTGCATGAGTTGTTGACAGTCTCCTGCACTTGATCAATACATTGGAATGAGAAGTCGCTTAAATCATGTGGTGTTTTGTTGAAATGTACCGCTACCTCACAAGTCTTTTTCTTAGTGACCACAGCAGACTTATGGTTGCGAAATCTAACTCTGAAGTCAGTTGTTGTAGAACCAATGTATTGCAGGCGACATTTCTTGCACGAAGCCAAATAAATAATGTTCTTGGAATCACAAGAAAGTTTTGATCGTATTTTGTAACTTTTACCAGTTTGAAAACTTAGGAAAGAATTTGATTCAACTAAGAAGTTGCGACAGAGATCGCATCTTGTCCTTTTACACTTAAAACAACCCTTAGCCTCAACAATCTCTCCGCGTTCAGTGTTGGGGCCATAACGAGATGGCGCCAACAATTCCTTAAGGTTTTTAGCTCTTCGAAAGGATGCTATGATGGAATTTGGAGGAAAAAGCTTCATGGGATGTCGTGTCAATGTTCCCTAACATTGATAATCAACTTGGTCTCACTGCAGTGAAGAAAGCACTGGATGCTAGAGAAAATCAGCTTCCATCTACAAATTGTATTTTGGAAGCGGTAGAAATTTGTTTGAAGAGCAATCATTCGGTTTTTTAAAGAAAATTTTTTTCTACAAATTCATGGCACAGCTATGGGCCCAAAGAAACGCTTGTAGCTACGCGGATCTAGCCATGGGTGAAATAGATTTTCAGGCTAAATTTCTGGCCCCATAAAGCGGCTTTATGGTGGCGATACCGTGACGATGTTTTTGACCTTTGGCAACAGGGCCTTCCTGCACTGCATGAGTTTACCGAATTTATAAATTCTTTATACCCTACTATAAAATTTGAATTAGTTTTTTCTGAGCGCGAACTCCACGTGCTAGACTTAACTCTATATCTTATCGAGAGTTTTATTCAGACAGACGTTTATTCAAAGCCAACGGATAGCCATCTGTACCTCCCACCATCAAGTGCTCATCCTAAACACGTTTTTAAGGCTATTCCTTATGGCGTAGCGACAAGGTTACAAAGAAACTGCTCGGAACAAATTTTCCTTGCCGAGAGAACTACTGAATACAAGGGTCATTTAGTCAATCAAGGTTACCCTTCTAAATTAGTGGATGATCAATTTCGTAAGGCCTCAACCATACCCAGAAGTGATCTGCTTAGGACTCGTGCCAGATCTAAGAAGAAATTATTTCCATTTGTGACCACATTTAATCCAAATCTACCTGATGTAGGTCGCATCATCAGCAAACACCTAGCGATTTTGGAATCCAACCCTAAATTAAAAGAGCTTTTTCCTCCAAATTCCATCATAGCATCCTTTCGAAGATCTAAAAACCTTAAGAAATTGTTGGCGCCATCTCGTTATGGCCCTAACACTGAACGCGGAGAGATTGTTGAGGCTAAGGGTTGTTTTAAGTGTAAAAGGACAAGATGCGATCTCTGTCGCAACTTCTTAGTTGAATCAAATTCTTTCCTAAGTTTTCAAACTAGTAAAAGTTACAAAATACGATCAAAACTTTCTTGTGATTCCAAGAACATTATTTATTTGGCTTCGTGCAAGAAATGTCGCCTGCAATATATTGGTTCTACAACAACTGACTTCAGAGTTAGATTTCGCAACCATAAGTCTGCTGTGGTCACTAAGAAAAAGACTTGTGAGGTAGCGGTACATTTCAACAAAACACCACATGATTTAAGCGACTTCTCATTCCAATGTATTGATCAAGTGCAGGAGACTGTCAACAACTCATGCAGCATCGAGAAACTCCTTATCACTAAAGAGGCATATTGGAGTGCACAGTTGTTTTCTTTGGCACCTTTTGGCTTGAATAGGCGTCAGGAATTTCACTCGAAAAAAAGAATAAACTACAATTAACGTAGAGATCACATGTAAATTGGGTGGGGGCCCCCAGGGGCTCTGATTAGGAATTATGTTTTATCTCTCGCCATTTCATTTTTAACGCTGGTTCATTTTTAACGCTGGCTCCTTTGCATTATCAGTGTACTCGACAGCCTTTTCTTTTCTCTTTTCATTTTATTTGTATGTTTGTATTCTTTTATTTTATCTTTCGATTTGGTTTTCCCCGTGGGTTTGTTTCGTATAGTCATCGTTTTCACGCGTAGTAATTACCGATTGTTCATCACTTGTTAATTTTTTGCGAATATATGTTATCACGCCCTGTTATACAATCATCTTTGTAATGTTTTGTCATCTTTTATATTGTAAACTTATTTAAGGAAATTGTAATTTACCATTCACTTGCACTGCAACTGATGAAGGTGACAGACCAAAACGTTTTTTATTAAATTTTTTACCATTTTTAGAATTTTTACTGTATATATTTTCCTTCGCTCGAAGTTGTCCGTCCTCGTTTTCCACAACAATTTGAAATTATCTTCTGGAGGTTTGGACTGTGAATCCTTTTGGATCCTTCTGGCGCAGCATCACTGTTGGCTCGAAGCATTTTAACTTATTATATATATATATATATATATATATAATTTTTTGCGAATATATATATATATATATATATATATATATATATATAGATGTGAAGGATGTTGGTTTGCTAACGATGATACCTTAACAGTTCATTCTTGAGACCTAATATACTTCATCTAAAACGAGAGTAAATAATGTTCTTCTATCCATAGGCGGCCCAAGCTTGCGTTTCCCGCGAGACGTGATACGTACTGTCAAAGCGTTACGTCAACTACAGCACTGTTCAAGACAATTTTTTTTGTTTTTTGTGTTAGTTCACAACAAAGGAGCAAAGAAGCGAAAAGTTGTCAATGAATGAACGAAATAAAGTAAGTTAACTCACCTTGTTTATTTTGTTTTGTCTTTTCGAGCTTTTTAAAACTGTTTTGGGACTTTGTTGTTTTAGGGGCTGTCGTAATCTTCCTAAGACGAAGTCAAGGCTGGACACAGCGATTCAGGGAGAAATCTACTTGAAAGCCTTTTTCTCGCTGAAAAGCGAGTTCGCTGCGCCATTTTTCCTTCCAACGAAAAGAGTACAGTTTGTGTTCCTTCCCTTCAGATCAGCTTGCTGAAAACATTACCCTTTCGGCTCGAATGAGAAAGATTTCTTGCACATTTCCACACCGGACAGTTGTCGCGTTTTCGACAACGGCCGGGGACTGAAATTAGGGATCTTTCCCGCGTGCAATTTCCACTAAAAAACACAGTGGGATGCTGTCGTTGAAAATACAGCACTTTCTACACAGTCCACATAGCCCACGTATATTTCAACGAAAAGGATTCGACTGTGTACGGGAGGCGTAAGTGGCAATTCAACGCGGGAAAGATCCCTAATCGCAGACAACTGTCGGGTGTGGAAATGTGAAGGAAATCTTTCTCATTCTTGCCGAAAGGATAATACTTTCAGCAAGCTGATCAGACAGGGAAGAAAACAGACTATGCTCTTTTCTTTGGAAGGAAAAACTGCGCAGAGAGAAAAAGGCTTTCGAGTAGATTTCTCCCTGAATCGATGTGTCCCGCCTTGGCTTCGTCTTAGGAAGAGTACGACAGCCTAGGCCTCTCAAACAACAACGTCCCAAAGCAGTTTTAAAAATATCGAAAAGACAAAACGAAATAAACGAGGTGAGTTAACTTACTTTAGTTCGTTTATTCATTGATAACATTTCGCTTCTTTGCTCCTTTGTCGTGAAACTTTCTCAAAAAAACAAAAAAAATTGTCTAGAACAGTGTTGTAGCTGACGTGACGCATTGACAGTCAGGTCTCGGGCGTAAAGCTTACTTGGACCGCCTATGTTCTATCAAAGAATAACGAGGGGATTTGGAATTGGGACAAAAATGTCATTGAATCGAGTTTCATGCCATTGGACCGTTAACGCCATGCCATTGAATCAAACGTCATTCTATCGGACAATATTGTTCATATGTCATTGGATTGGACTTCATGCCATTGAATCGTACCAATTCTCTGGTAACTTATGGGTTCAACAAAGACAGAGAACGAATTGAACACCTTAAGTGGATCTGTGATCAACTCTGCACAGTCTTCAGGTAAAAAAAAATTGGAAATGTGACAGCCAAGAATTATTTGAAAGAAAGCTTGTCGTCTATTTTGTGCTTCATTATTCAAGGAAAAGGTTCTTCATGGAAACCGGTTTGATCCTGAAATTTTAGTTTGTTGTAATATTGCGCATACTGACACGTAATGAAATAGGAAGGGGTTTTTGCCTCTAATAGCAAAAAAGCTGTTTGTTTCAAAAAAATAATTTTGTTCGCTGGAAAAGGTGGCCTTTATGAATTCATCATATTTTATGATATGTGTACTGGATAGTTTTTATGGCAATAGTAAAGCATTTTCTTGTTATTCAAGGAAAAGGTTCTTCAGAAAAGGATTTGAACCTGAAGTACATGGTAATTTGACACGATTGAGTTTCTTGTCTTCACGCACGCAATGAAATAGGAAGAGGTTTTCGCCTCTAAGAGCAAATATGTTTTTTGTTCTCTTGAGGCTCTCTTGAGTGAGGCTCCAGCACTTGGCTAAGTAGCCTGACTTCTGGCTGTTATACACAATTGTGGTCTCATTCACACAGAAGCCCTCCAAGCTAATCCTGTCAAGCCGACCACATGCTGGAAAGGTCAGACCACAACACCGCGAACACTGTCCCCTACTCCTTTCGAATAGTGTGTGGGATCTTTAACGTCCCACAGAGTTAATGAACAAGGGTTATGAGACGGGACCTCCGGCTTATCGTCCTTATCCGAGAAGGCTAGAGAATCTAACCATTTGCAGATGTAATTACAAAGGCAGCACTTTCTCCTCAGTTATTTAAAGACCCTGAGTGTTGGTCCGGCCGGAGTTGAACTCACGACCTCCCGCGTGACAGCCCGGTGCTCAACCAACTGAGCCACCGGTGCGCGGTGTTTCAAAAAATTGTTCGCTGGAAAAGGTGGCCTTTATGAGTTCATCATGTTTTATAATATGCGAGCTTCACTGGATAGTTTTTATGGCAACAGTAAAGCATTTTCGTGTCAAAATGAGGTTAGCGTTTTTCTGTTGTGCTAACTTAATTAAATATAAATATACATTCTCATGGCCTCGTGAGTTTTTTATCTCGTTAACCAGCAATGGCGTCGAAAGTCATTGCAACGCGAATGGCGTTTTAGTGCATCTTATGTTGTTTGTTTCAATAAAGTGTTTCGCTGGAAAAGGATTCCGTGATATTTTCTGCCTTTGTGAATTGTAATATCATGTTGTGTATTGAATTTTCGAGCTTAAGGTTGAAACGTGATACGGGAGGATATTTTTAGTATTGCTCTGTAAGCGGGAAAGGTTTCATGAAAAATAAACAGGTCTGTTGGAAGCGTGCTTGAGTTTCAACAAAATGAGCCCAAAAATCAGCAAAAAATTGTGACGCCAGTGAATAATAAAGTAGCTGCTATTTCCAAGATGATGGAATTACCTTGGTAATAAATACTTGTACTTGTACATGTTCATTGCCGTGACTTTAACAGCTTCAGTTCCCACGGCCTGCTCCCGTCTGACCTTGTAGCTCAGTCGGTAGAGCGGCGGAGATCCAACCCGAAGGTCGTGGGTTCAGTTCCCACCCTGGTCAGAGTTTTTCTCTGTCCTTGTGTGGGCTCATTGCCATCAGTAAGGCTAACGCTCACATGGTTCACATGGGAAAGAAATCTAGCACTTCACATTACCCTCTATTCAGTTAAGTCTGTTGGTAATAAATAACCTCGTCTTGGAGAGTAAATTTTTGACTTTGCAGAAACAATGGTGGGCGATTGTGATCTTTGTTTTGAATTCGCTCACTTATTGTCAAACTTTATAACACTTGACAGAAAAAGAAACTTACAAAAACCCGGTATCTTGCCATCATTTGACACAGATGCTTCATTGTTTGGCAAGTAAACATGCCGCGGTAACTTAATCACGGCGCCCGCTGAATTCCGGCGATATCACTTTCGATTTTGCGGTTTATTTGTGCAGCCAAAACGTACAATAACAAAATTGAACGTAGCAAAAATCTCCCAAAATGTTTGTCGCTGATCGTAACTGTTTATATTCTATATTCACGGTTCAAAATTAATGTTGTTTTCATGTCGTAAATATGTTATTCTCGAGCGACCGTCCTGGAAACTTCCTTCTGCTCTTTCTAAAAACTGTGTATCAATATTAATTTACTTTTGCATCAATATTTGTTTTTGCATAAAGCAAGCTAACAAAATCTGTACCTTGCTGAGTTCGCATTTGTTAGCGTTAATAGTGTTTTCGATCGAATGTTTTTTTTTTACAAAGGGGTATATGTTTTTGGTCACCCATCCAGACACTAACCCCGCCGGACGAGGAAAGCTTGGTAAACTTTAGTATTACAAAGCTGTCAGATGCTCAGAGGGCACGCTTAAACTTGTGGTGAAAAGAAGTTTATCAACATGTCAGCCCAGAAGACAATGTTTCCCACTTCTCATTTATTTTCTTCAATCTTTCTGGGTTCAGTACTTTGCTAGTAACCACATGTCTTCCCAGGCTATTTACCCAAGACTTCTACCATGGCACGACAATGATAGACAATACCAGGAGCTCATTAAGAGGAGCCTCTATCTCCCATACTTGGCCTCGGAGTCAACCCTTTCCCGAACACCTCCCTTGGGAGATTCAGCACGCTCACTGTTGTAAAGCCAATCAAAACAGAGCTATCTCAGCGTCAAGGGAATTATGATAATTTTCGCGGAAAAAACCTGTTCCTAAAAATAAATTTACTCGGGAAAGGGTTGACTCAAGGAATTAGAGGAGATGGAGGCTCCTCTTAATGAGATCCTGACAATACCAAAACAATATCGTGCACTGTTAGAGCTACGTAGTACGAACGTGAGAACCTGTGAGCCAAAGGGCCTCTGCTGGTATGACTTTTGGGTGACCCCTTCAATGGTCTTAATGACCCCCAACTTGAAAACCATTGTCTGGAACTGTGCACGTACCACAGGCAACCCAGTGTACCCTCACGGGGGGTCTAGTTGAGTCTAAGTTCATGTCATTGGATCGTTGACCATTCGACTGAACTAAGCGCGTCATGCCACTGGATCGAACTTTATGTCATTGGATCAGAAACGTCATTCGATCGGGCCAGCGGCTTACTAAAACAAAAGTTTGTCTCCCAGAAATTAATCAGGGGCTGTCCGCCCGGGACTAGTGAAACTATCGGACGGGCTAGCGCTTTCCTATCACATGTTGTCCGACGAGCGAGCATGAGGTGGCCATGAGTGAAACAAACTTGGTTGTTTGTTGTTCTTGTTGTTCTTTTTTCTTTCCAGTGACAAACTTCAGACGTTGTATTCGGTTGGCAGACAGTTAAAAAGAGGAAGTGAAACAATAAAAATCTTATTTTTTTATAAAGTAAAATGTAAAATTAATAAAAATGGTATTTTTTCCCGGCTGCGTGTCCCGAGATAGCGGCCAGGGTGCTCAACAAAAACTTGCCGTAAGAAGTGTAGTTAATAGTTTGCTTAAATTAGCAAAGTCGTTCCATGCCATTTGTCTAATTGTCTTTAGGACCGTGGATAGCAAGGAGCGCTGGAGCACGCGGTAGCCAAGATATCATTTGGTCTATATTTATGGTACAAATGAACATATCGGGTATTGTGTTTCACGTACATTTAACGTGTGACAAATTAAAAAAAACTAAGAAGGCAGAAAATGAATTTACTATCATTTTACAAACTACAAAGCGTACAACTTTATTGACGTATTCTTTTCCTGAAAGAATAATTTAAGCGATATTTGGCAAACATGTTTTGAAAAAAATGTTGCGTGACGGCGTTACTGTCCAGCTAAAACTGCGTGTGTAAAGTAATTCGATGTGTTGACTGCACTATGCATAAATTAAAACTTCGACTGGTTTTGTTTTTAAAAAGAGGTAAAACTTTTTGTACTTTCTTAAGTTCTCGTATGACAACTTCTTTTGGATAAAGAAAAACTCATCTGCGATGCCATTTGGGGGCGAAGCGCTTCTCATTCAGTTGTTAGTTCAAACTCGTTTTTTAACATGACATAAAGAGTACGTCTAGAATTTTACAGCTTTTTTGTGGAAATATAAATCTCCGAGCCTTAATCTTTCATTACACGGCAGCTTTGATACTGACCTACTAAATGTCCCCATAAATAATGTACGATAACATAGCGTAGGTTTACAATTGTAGGGAGTACCGTGAAGCCTCCTATAACGGACAATCCTGGCGAGTGAGTGTCAAATTGGAAAAAAAAAAAAAAAGGTTTTTTCAGTGGGCCGCTGGCCTGATCGAATGACGTTTGTGACCCAATGACATGAAGTTTGATCCAATGGCATGACGCGCTTAGTTCAATTGAATGGTCAACGATCCAATGACATGAATTTAAATTCAATAACACGTCAATGTGGTTTTTTGAACTGCAATGACATAAAGTCCGATCTAATGAAATGAAGTACGTAATCCAATAGATCGTTTTCACTGTCACGCAATAAAAATATAAATCGAAAACCATCCAGTGGAAAAAGTCAAGAATTCGTGATGTTGTAGAAGATAAATGAAGAAGACACTTCTCCAAGTTTTAGGCCCGTGCGTTTCCCCAAACTTCAGATATTCGTCGAAATGTTTCGCAGAAATTTACAGAGCCCAGTATGAAAACGCCATGTTGGTGCACATCTGTGGTGCACCAATATGGCGGGCGGAAAATAGTGTCAACATCTGTTACTTACTTTGGCTATCTAGGCGAGTGATCATCTGTACTGAACAGACAGCTATTTACTTAAGCACTTTTCCTAATGCTTTAAATTCTAAAAAGGCTCAAAATCATAAGATAAATATATATTTCTCAATAAACTTGATCGTCGCCTCGTGTCACGCACCGCTATAACTCAGAAATTCAAAGTGCTCTGGTTTCCAAACGAAGCACGCTATTGAGCTTTAAAATTACAAATGGATACAAATTTACCGCCTCTTATGCCTGATAAGGATAAAAACTTTCGTGGCTCTTTAGTTTTGGATTTTAGAAAATGATGACGTCACGTGAAAACGATCTATAGAATTATGATCCAATAAAATGAAGTCCGATCCAATGACATGAGGTATATGATCCGAGAGAATGACGTACGATTCAATGGCATGAAGTCCAATCCAATGACATATGAACAATAGTGTCCGATAGAATGACGTTTGATTCAATGGCATGGCGTTAATGGTCTAATGGCATGAAACTCGATTCAATGACATTTTTGTTCCAATTCCCCCACCATTCAATAATGGCTACTTGTTATCTTTTTTTCGACTATTATATCAAACTTACCAGCGCAATACGCGAAAGAACAGGAATGCGTTGGCCTGAGGTAGTATACGTAAAATTCTGTGCAGTTTCTTACTTTAATGTCCAGTTCAACCAAGCATCCACCAAATAATCCATAAACATTAACACAGGCTGTGCGATTTACAACATTTTCATGGACAAGAGGATGAGCCCCCCTCATCCAAATGGGATGTACGGTACCGCATCGAGATCCATCAACCTTCGTAGTGGGCATTTTCCCGCCTACATAGCTCGTGAATCGATACCAGCCTTTACGGAGTAACCAGTCACAGATAGCACTCTCTCCCGCTTGTAATATGCTCCTTGTGCTCCGCCGAGGTTCGTTAATTTCCGTATAGCCTGGTAGTGAACAGCAGCTATCATTGACACAATCTGACTGTCCCACCGTTAACCACATGAGATTGCAAACTGCGTAAGCCAGTAAAAGACACAATCTCAAAGGATCCATGTCGGCAAACTAAAGGAAAAAACCAAGGTGTTTTTTTCAAACGGCTCGGTATTTATTGCGACGAGCTCCAACTGACCGTGAACCAAAGATTGTCAAAAAAACCTCCTCTTTTATTGTAAATATAGTTAACGATGCCTCATGACACCCCAGGAACCTTAAAATGGCTCTACAACGGGTTCAGAGGTTTGTGGCGGGAGGCATTCTTTATATTGAGTGATGCATGAAAAAAAAAAAACGATGCTATTTCTCCGGCTTTCCAATATCCTGAATAAAACGAGAAATTTTAACCCTGAAAGTCATTTCCCTTATAAGCCCCGCATTGATTTGTACGAAAACGGATTTATTTTTATATGCCCCAGTTCAAATGGGAAGCAAGACTACAGTGGTCAGAACTGGCCGGGTATTATGTATTCACTCAAAATTCCAATAATCAGTGCTCTTCTGCATACCGCGGTTTATGATCTGTTATAACAAGATAGTATTTTTGTGTCCTGTAACGCTGAAACGGAAGAGTTGAATTTAACAACTGGATTGAGGTTGAATACTCTTTTTATTTGGCCATGTCAGTTTTATCAGAAATAACGCAAACAGCGGTCGCAAACATCAGATGTAAACGCATTATTTGAAATTATCTTTTACTTGACGTTTCCTATGCTTCTGCATACATTTTCAGAAGTGACAAACTCGATGCTGCTCGCCTCAGCTCGTTGCCTATTACCACTTGATATCTAACTCACGCATGGAATAATTGTTAAATGACAAGATTCTATTTCTGTGTCCTATTCAGGGGGCTGAGGCGGAAGAGTTGAAATTAACAAATGAATTTAAATTGAATATGAATTTATTCAAATATGAATTGTAAAACTTCAAAAAAGAAAACACCGCTAATCAAGTAAATAGTAATCATGAATGTTGTAGTGGAGTGGAATAATCAAACTATTAGAGAAAAATATGATTCGTGGTACAAAAATAAAAGTAAGATAAACTCCCGTTTGTTCAAAGAGGATCAAGTTTTTGATTAAATCGTTAATTTCCTGCATTGTTCTTCATTGAGGTTTAGAAACCCGTTGAGATGAAATCTTACGCTGAAGATGTAGTAGTTCTGAAGACTTCACTTTTATTAAACCCACTTAGCCAATGGTAATATATACTTATGTGGGTTCCTGAACTAGGTTAAGAACCAAGCACAGTATTGATTTCACCATATAACTATTGCTCCATGTATTAGTATAAGTGCAGAATAAAAGAACCTCTATTCCGCTTGACTACGCTAGTAGTTTGATAGAACGATAAAACTAACTTTGAATACTCGCTTAATTTAAGACGAAA
>NW_027179725.1:207500-210000 GCF_036669935.1 Montipora foliosa | reverse complement strand
TGCGGTCATAACTGCGAGGATCATAGCTTCACTTGATTTCATATCCGCAGTTCATATATGATCCATTTGATATATCATTTCATCGTTGTTCTTTACCTCTGTGTATTTTAGGTTATGAAGTCTATCTTGAATCTGCTACCTATTAATACTGAAGGCAGACAATTTACAATTTGGTCTGTACTCCTTCAGCTTCTTCCAGATGTTACCATAAAGGGTTGCGTGTTCTACTGGACACAGGCTCTGTGGAGAAAGGTTTGTAAACTCTAAAGACAAATTTAAGGCAAACGTTTGCGTTCCCAGTAGGACTCAACATGTTTATTGGAACCAGTTAGCCCGCCTTAAAAAAAACTGCGGTTAACACCAAAAGAAAACGAAACTATAGATTTACAAGGACGACTTACGGTTGGTCTTGAGTCCGGGTGGTAGAAAAAGAATGCGAATGAAATCTAAAAGCTGGTCTGTACTCCCTTTTAACGCTTCAATCTTTGTTTTCGTGCAGACCCAAGAATTTGGGCTGCAGCAGCAGTATAATAGTGACCAGGGCGCCTACATGTATCTTCGGAAGTTGATGGCACTAGTATTCCTGTCCGAAAATGTGATTTGACCGATGTTTGAACGTTTGCGATCACTAGCAACCAATGAATCCTTAAAACAGTTCCTTGACTACCTTCCCGAAACGTGGATATGTAGAGATTTCTGGCCTCCGTCTTCATCGTGTGTTTTCACGATGACCATTAGAACAAACAATGATGTGGAAGAGTGGCATCATGCGCTGCACCGCCGTGTATCAGGAAGATGGCAAATGCCATTATACCTTTTCATTGAGCTGTTACAGCAAGAGACGCGGCTAACAGCACTCACCATTCGCCTGTTTCCGAGAAAAAATTAAAGAGAATCGAACGAGGAAAGTTTCGATCATTGCAGACAAAAATCTTTAATCTTTGGGATGATTTCTCGGACGAAAGGAAAACTGCTGAACAACTTCTTCGTGCATGTGCACACTTAAATGGGCCAAATATTCAACGCTCGACTTGAAACCTTAATAAGATTTACCTAGGATTGTCGTTAACTTTCAGAATCTAGACGCTGTAAAGCCTGTTATATTTAAACCTCAAAACGATAAAATTAACGTTCAAGAGATATTGAATAAAGCGCGGCTTAGTGATGCGGTTAAGTACGTAATTAAGTAATTGCAAACCGTTAATAATTTTGTAGCTTGCCATTATTCAACGATTGTAAAGGAGTCGATTGTTGGCTGTAAACATAAAAATAAATGTCTTAACTTCCCGAATGATTTCCGTACTTTATTCTCTTACCCAAGCGTGATCACTTCCCCGCTTTACGCAGACATCACTAGTGAGTCATTATAGCGTTAATTTATAAATGCTATATTTCGATGGATATCGTTCCTTCATAGACTTTGTAGGCGAGTCGAGTCATCTTAAGTGTGGGCGAAACCCTTGATTGTGGGCGAATCACCCTCTAGGCGAATCGTCTTGTGGGCGAAACATCCGGATACCAGTTCGAATCCTGCCAAGAACTCTGATTTTTAATTGTCCTTTCGCCCTTTGCCAAGATACAGTCACTTGTATTCTATCCTTCTCACGGGCGAAAAGAACTTTAGTCACAATTATAAGAGAAAGAGGCTGTAACCTGGCCTTTTGGGACTTATGTATGCCTTTACGTTGGTTCCGGATGCTAGCTGATTATAAACTAAATTCTCCCACCCATGTCCAAGCCTGTTGCATAAAACCATTTAGTCCGAGGAGCAGATTTCCTTAAATAAAATTATCAAGCCTATACGACAGAGATTGTGAAATAACGTCTTCTAATTTTCAACCCTGAGCAGCAAGAGAAAGAGAAAGATTGAATTCTTAGGTGTGTGTATTTATTCTGCAGTAGAATGGTGAAGAATGGAGTCATTTTCAGGTCACGAAAAAGAACATTGAAACTATTATCTTCATATTTACACCGTGATATATCCATGTCTCTGGAACCGTAATGTGGTATAGTCAGAATACCTATTTTACTGTGTTAGCAGAATGAACCTCCTGCAAAAGTCGCTGTCCTTCGCTGAAATAACTGGCTTGATTAAAAATACGCAACACATGAACGCAATATAAGCAAAACGGTTTATTTTAACAGTGGTTAACTTGCAAAATGTCAAACTGTGCATGCTCACCGTTCCCACGTGGTTTCTCATGTAAACACCTGAAAAATGGATGTGACTTGTGGTGTTTCGGCAAAACTGCCTTTGTTAAGTAAACGGAAAAAGGCAGTTTTGCCGAAACGTCGATATTAACCTAAACTTTCAATTTACAGCACTTTAAAATTTATTTTTGTTAACACATTTTTGTTATTTGTTTAGCCTCCACAGCTGGCTCAGCTGGTTATTTTTATGTTTCATGTGGCACTTGAAACGGATTTTAGCGGTATATGTTGTGGAGGTTGCTGTCTGAGGGCCTACGGTTACTGGTGTAGATGTCTGAGTGGGGGCTTG
>NW_027179725.1:197500-202500 GCF_036669935.1 Montipora foliosa | reverse complement strand
TCCCGGCCTCCCAGTTCAAGAAAAAATAACAGCTGCATCAAGTCGTATTTCCCCTTCTTGAGACGTTCTGAAGTCTGAAGTTTATTTATTCACAAATACATAGCAGTTAAAAGACTGAATTGCGTATTTACTTACATAATGAAGATAAAAAAGTTACATTCATTTAATTATTAACTGTCTAATTATTAAAAGGGTCCACTCAGCTAAAAAGGGAAACTCTAAGCTGAGTTCGCTTTAAGAAATGAAGAGATAAAACTATTCTTAAAACGGTCGGTTTTGAAGCGCGCCTTAACAAATAAGTAGTTTCATGCCTTGCTGGTAGTAACTTCTAAAGGCGGTGATTGTTGTCATTTACAATCGTGTCGAAAAGTGTCTCACACATTTCGTTATGATGGATGGCTAATTCCTTAAAATTCATAATATAGAGGGCCTCATGATAGCCATGACCAGGACAGATGATGGACATTGCTCTCTTCTGTACATGTTCTAATTCTCGCATTAAATATCTAGGCAAAATGTAGTGAAAAACCGGTGCCGCATAGTCAATGATTGATCTAATACAACTAATAATAATAATAATAATAATAAATAATAATAATAATAATAATAATAATAATCTTTATTTATATAGCGTTATTTCTACTAAGACACCAATAACGCTTTGCAATAATAATATACGTGTAAAATATATGATAATAAAACATGAAAATAATAGATAATAGTATTACCTAAAATATACAAAAGACTATAATATGAATAACTAATCAAGATAAATATTTACAAGAAAAATAATTCAACAATAATAAAAGAGTTAAAATGCTTCTTAAAAAGAACGTTTAAAAAGAAATGTTTTGATCTGCTTCTTAAAGGTGCTTAAAGATACAGTTTCTCTAATATTGTTTGGAAGGCTGTTCCATAACATAGGGCCATTCACAGAAAAAGCTCTTCTTCCATATGTCTTAAGGTTGTACCGCGGAACAACGAGGAGTCCTTTGGAGGAAGAGCGTAAAGACCTGGTCGGTTCATATTTAGTGATCATGTCATATATATAGAGTGGTGCAGTGCCGTGGTATGCCTTAAAAACTAGTACTAGGATCTTAAATTCAATTCTGACAGCAACAGGCAACCGGTGGAGTTCTTTTAAAAGTATCGGAGTAATATGTTCAGTCTTCTGAGCGAATGATAGTAAACGGGCAGCAGAGTTCTGTACATATTGAAGTTTTTGAAGGAGGTTTTGTGACAGTCCGGATAGTAGCGAATTACAATAATCAAGTCTAGAAGTCACAAACGCATGTATAAGTATTCCAAAGTGTTGATAAAATAGAAATCTCCTTATTGTAGCTAAATGTCGAAGTTGATAACTCGGGCAGTCTTGCAGACGGAGTTAACATGGAGTTTCTTCATCAGTAGCGACTTGTCGAACCAGACTCCAATGTTTCTAAAAGATTCGGAGGCTTTAATTAGTTCAGTGCCAGCATACCCAGAATCCAGAGATGGAGATGGTCTGTGATGTGCATGAGGTATCAGCAGCTCTGTCTTATCATTGTTCAATTTGAGCTTGTTGTCCGTCATTCATTCATTGATATCAGAGACACAAGCTTCTATTGTTGACCTAACCTCATCAAGAGCGACGATGCAACTGGAAGGCTGGAAGGACATATAGACTTGCGAATCATCCGCGTAAAAATGATAAGACATGTTATGCTCTTTAATAACATCTGCAAGGGGTGCAGTATATAATAAGTATAAGATTGGTCCTAGCACAGATCCTTGTGGAACTCCGTAAAGTAGATCGCGTCTAGATGAATATCGATTCCCAACACATACGAACTGACTGCGATTAGTGAGGTATGAGTGTAGCCATTTAAGAGCTTTCCCCGGCGTCAATTCCAAATCGATGACGTAGTCTTGAGAGCTGATATAGAATGAATCTACGGTGTCGAATGCTGCCGAGAGATCGAGTAACAGCAGTGCGACGCAATTACGTTCATCAATACTGCGTAGAATATCATTTTGCACCTTTACCAGCGTTGTTTCAGTACTATGTCCTTGTATATCATGATCTACTACAAGATCTTTAATAAAAAATGATTTGTTATTAATTGATCTTGTGTTAATAAGGCAGAAATCGGTAGGCTTGAACAGGTAAGGAGAACCACTAAGAGTGAATGGTGTCTGCGAGATCGCAGTCAAGTTCGCCAAATGGACGTTCCTTTGTGTTGGGCTAGAACAATGGGCCCTGGCCAAGCGGTTCGACACGATGGTAGGTATTTTTCTCCTGCCGCCTCTGGTACCCCTGTAGCGAAAAATCCCGCATTCTTTGAATGCGGTAAATAGTGTGTAACAGTAGAGTAAACTAGTGGTAACTAGAGTAAAAAAGCCCTAGATCAGTGCGAGCAACATTGGCTCTCTTAAGTTGAATCAAAAAATATAATCTCTTAGAGGCCTTCTTGACAATTTCATTAATATGGATATACCAGGTCAAATTACTGGAAATATTAAGACCCAAAAGCTTTACAGTTCTACTACATTTTCTACTACTTCTCTTTCGGTTGCTGCCTCTTCCTCGGATCCTGAAGTTTCTCGCATTGGTTCGAAAGAATATGGTATAGTTCTGCAATAAACTTACGTGTATTAACGACGAAGAAAAATTTTAGTGAAAACCAGCTGCTCGCTTGTGCGCAATGACGTCACAAAATGGCGGCAAACATTCCTTTTTGCAAGTAACCGGAAAAAAAAGCAAACAAAATGGCGGGCGTTCAAATTGGAAAAAAAGACCTAAGGATTTTGGGCAAATTCAAGGCCTTTCAAGATAAAAAAGGATTTTTGCTGTTTTTTTTTTAGGTAAAGGATGTTATATTTCGACAAAAATAAGACAAAACATTTTCTAGCCTTCAGTTCTCCTTTAAGTACTTTGCAAGAGCAAAGGGAGACAAAAACATCTCTTCCATCTTTTAATTTTTTTTAGAGCACCACACAACTTTAATTTTTCTTTCATACACTGGATTCGATTCTTATAACAATGTGTCCAGTTGTGTAATGAATAATTGTTTCACCACCGCACTATTTACGTTGGGTAAGGGGATCAGGCAGGAGATCCACTCTCTCCATATATTTTTCTAATCGCACTTGAGGTGCTTGCTGAACGGATAAGAGGTGACAGCAAAACTCAGGGTTTTAGAATTAGGGAAGAAGTGGCGAAATTGTCTTTCTTTGCCGACGATATGACTTGTTTTCTAAGAGACAGAGATTCATGCAACACGTTTCAGTTGTGAGGGGCATTATCATTTTTCGAAAAAAAACCCAGCTATTTTCACTTGGTGTCGGAAAAGAAAGGCTGATTTTATGTTTCTGCAAGAAACACATTCGAAGAAAGGCACAGAAATATATTGGAAAAATGATTGGAGGGCTGAGGCAGTTATGTCGCACGGTAGTTCAAATTCATGTGGAGTTGCGATCTTGTTCAGAAAGGGTGTCAATCGTGTTATTCACACCAAGTCTGGATCCCCTGGGGCGTTACATAATTTTAAACTTAGCCATCAAAGACAAAATTTATATCTTGATTAATATTTATGCTCCTAACAAAGATAAGGACATCACTCGCTTTTTCAATAACTTATTGATAACGCTGCAAAATGAAGACCTGGACGACGAGGAGAATATTATTGTGGGTGGCGATTTCACACACCCCTTAACACTCCTTGATAATTAACAAAGGAGGAATCATGATTCCGAGGAAATCGGTTGTTGCAAGTATCGGCTATATACAAAGTGAACTTGACCTCGTTGACATCTTAGTCCGGGGCCATGTGTAATCCCGTGGGCATTTCATGAACATTTTAGTTTCTTTGAAGAAATCTATACTTTAAGAGGTGTTGAATCGTAAAAAAGTTGTCTGCAATTTTTTCAAAGTCATTTAAGATTAATTTATGCAAATTAGATTTTTGACCCGCAAAACACCGGGTACTCGAGTCGGGATTTGTTATATATGTCCCAAAATGCTCCCATAATGCACAAAACTGTGCATGCGTTCGCTTTTAAGTCTGTTCTATCATGTAAAGCCTCTGCAATCCCTTTTCCACAGTTTTAGAATTATGACAAAAGTCGAGTGTCATTGCTGTACAAATGTTAATGTTCCGTTAAGGAATGCTTAATTACAAAGCATAAATGATTTAGCATTAAGCAAAGCATTTCTTTGTCCAATAGAACTTAATTATCATGGTCTGAGTCCCAACCTAGCAGATGGGCCTATATATGAAGGTCATCGTCGTCACTAATATCCCCTGTTATATGCTCAACTGTATCAGTGTTACCGCTCTTGTTCGTACATTTCACTTTGCATGAACCACACATATCAGTGCATTTTAGGTTGTGCTTCCTGCACGTACAGCTCATTGTGATGCAGATTCCTTTGCATCCACACTTAATCAACTGCAGTACGGCCTTAGGTGTAGGTGGGAGTGTGGTTGGAACCGGATGCAGTGTATCCCCATCTTGTTGCCATCCGTGTAATATCGGGCTAGGAATGCTGGGATTTGGGTTGTCGCAAGACTTCCAAACCAATGCAACGAGATTAGCACGTCTTGTCATCTGGTGTAAAGCCGCTTTAGTAGGGGGCAGCTGTTCATCTACGTGTTGTTTCTTGCTAAAAAACAACCATCGAACCTCTCCTATGGTTCTTAGCTGTGTCTAGCGTCATGTATATATCATTTGGGATGGTGTCGGTGGTTCCCAGGCTGGAAAAGGCATCGAGTACTGATCGTTCGGCTTTCTTTAGTGTATTCCAACAAGACACTTTGCTTTTTCCACTGATAGTGCCTGTCTGATCACATCCTGAAAAAGCGTGAAAGCCAGGTAAAGCCTTCACAAGTTCTTCTCCTACCGCCTCGTAGAGTGGGCCTAGTGGAATACTTCTTCGTTTTCCTCCTGTTCCAACAATGACTGTAGTGTCTGGACAAAGTCTCTTGTAAATCCAGAGTGTCGGAACGCGTACGTCTGTA
>NW_027179725.1:185000-192500 GCF_036669935.1 Montipora foliosa | reverse complement strand
ACTTGACCCCATTATCAAGGTTAAACTGTACTGGAAAAATTCGCAATTTAAATACAACGGGCGTTAGGTCAAAACAAAGACATGCATAGATGGAAATTAAACGATAGTTGACACTAAGATATTTACAATTTTTGCTAGAATACAAAAGGCGAAGGTCAAACAAAAACCTTAGCACGAATGGAATCTGACTGCTTATTTAGTGATGGTTGACGCTCACGTATCAAAAGCATCTCGTGAACGAGACAGTCAAATTTCGATTTGCATTTCTTTAGGATCGTAAAATGTGCTTTAAGTTCAGGTTTGTCCAGATCGTGTTTCGTCTTCATGTGTCGACCAACCGAAGATGATAGGGATAGGAACACAAATCCCTATCATCTTCGGTTGGTCGACACATGAAGACGAAACACGATCTGGACAAACCTGAACTTAAAGCACATTTTACGATCCTAAAGAAATGCAAATCGAAATTTGACTGTCTCGTTCACGAGATGCTTTTGATACGTGAGCGTCAACCATCACTAAATAAGCAGTCAGATTCCATTCGTGCTAAAGTTTTTGTTTGACCTTCGCCTTTTGTATTCTAGCAAAAATTGTAAATATCTTAGTGTCAACTATCGTTTAATTTCCATCTATGCATGTCTTTGTTTTGACCTAACGCCCGTTGTATTTAAATTGCGAATTTTTCCAGTACAGTTTAACCTTGATAATGGGGTCAAGTCTGACTCCGAAACGTCGGATAGTGTTGTTACTTTTTATTCTTAATACGTTTTCTAAATCGATCCTTCTTAAAGTTTTTTAAAAATAAATAATAAAAACATCACTGTACTTTTAGATTCTTTGAAGGCTTAAGTACAGTCATGTATCTTCCTTTATATTATTGCGTCTAACGCTGTAATATCTTTAAAAAAAATTATGTTTGGTACCATAATTGAATCTTCTTGTCCTTCGTGCACCTAGACAAAAAGATTGCCTCGGTCATTGACCAGGTTCAAGTTAATTAGGGATGGTTTGTTTTCTCATTCTCTGAGCTACGATAATTTGTTTTCCTAAAGGGATTAAGAGTTACTTTACAGACTTTTGTTCTTGTTGTTTCCTTAGCCTAAGGGCTGAGACTTTGAGGCTTTGTGTTTTTCTTCACTCGGCAGGTTTAGAAATGGGAACCGCGGGCGGCGACACACTGAAGGGGGTATCATTGCGATGTCATAGTATCCTGTCCAGCGGGAAGGAGCACTACTTTCAGTCACTTCATGCTAAGAGAACGTGCTAGGGTCCGTCCGTGTGTGCGACTTTTAATGTGCCTTACAGGTCGCAAACACTTCGCTAAAATCAATGAAACTGGCATGTCCACTCAACAAAATTTAATCACTGAGGTGTGAACTCACTTTGAGGCTAGGAGCTTTTTTTTGTCTTTTGCATGCATCAATGATCTTTCAAATTCTTCTACACAAACTGAACCACTACTTTCTGCAGATGACACGAGTATTTATTTTTCATTTTCCAACATCAATCAGCCTTCACAAGAGTTCTCCACAACAATCTTAGTATCAATGATATCATGTATAGCTCCCTGGATGAAGGAAAGTAAATTATTTGTTAAATATTAAAACGTCACACTTCTTTAAATAAAATTACCAAGCCTATACGACTGATATTGTGAAATAACGTTCTCATTTTCAACACTGGACAACAAGAGAAAGAGAAAGATTGAATTCTTAGGTGTATGTATTTATTCTGCAGTAGAATGGTTAACAGGGGCACCCAACGACCAATTTGTTGTAAAATGTATTATTATACCCCAGTTAATAAAAATAAATGTTATTAAGGCATTTTCATGTGTTTTTCAGTGTTGCTGGGAAAAAATTATCTGTTCCTTTTTCCCAGCAAGACACAAAAGAAATTTCCCAGCCAGCTAGATAAAATTGGTTGGTTTCCCAGCAAGCTGATCAAATTTATTTCCCAGCAAGGAATTAAAGTACTTAATTACTTGATTACTTACTTACTTACTTAATTAAATAATATATATATATATATATATCTGAGCGAATTTGCTAAAAGGTAGCTACTGGAGTTTTCGCTTGAGCACAGGCGCAGCCCGTGTTCAAGCCATTGTGGCCTCTCAAAATTGAGGGGGCTTGCCGTCAAGGCCTGCTTTGCCAAACAGCCCAGGGACAGTTCTAACTGTGAGTTGTGTGTCAAAAGCACAGGCCTGGGGGGGTTGCTGCTTTGAGGCTTTAACTGCAGTTAGAGTTTGTGGCCTTGTTAAGTCAGACTTTACACTGTAGCATGTCTTCATTGGCAATTTTTCCTGGACTAGTCTAGGCTTCAATGATAGTTTGCTTTTGATCACCAATTAGAGTGAACCCACACTGTGGTGTGGGTAGGTGATTGTTGGTTGTCTGACCAAAGCACAGGGGTGGGGAGGGTGGCTTTTCTTTAAGTCTGTGACAGTAGCAGAATTGGCTTGTTTTCACAATTTCTGCAGGCACCTTTTGACAAATCCAGTTAGAAATTTAACGGTGCGTTTCTCTCCAGAATGGCATTCTGTGAGCCAGGCTGAGTAAATCGAGTGTGATCAGCCGATTTTTGACTGAATTTTAGGCGTTTGGCCCTTGATATCTGAGCGAATTTGCTAAAAGGTAGCTACTGGAGTTTTCGCTTGAGCACGGGCGCAGCCCGTGTTCAAGCCATTGTGGCCTCTCAAAATTGAGGGGGCTTGCCGTCAAGGCCTGCTTTGCCAAACAGCCCAGGGACAGTTCTAACTGTGAGTTGTGTGTCAAAAGCACAGGGCTGGGGGCGTTGCTGCTTTGAGGCTTTAACTGCAGTTAGAGTTTGTGGCCTTGTTAAGTCAGACTTTACACTGTAGCATGTCTTCATTGGCAATTTTTCCTGGACTAGTCTAGGCTTCAATGATAGTTTGCTTTTGATCACCAATTAGAGTGAACCCACACTGTGGTGTGGGTAGGTGATTGTTGGTTGTCTGACCAAAGCACAGGGGTGGGGAGGGTGGCTTTTCTTTAAGTCTGTGACAGTAGCAGAATTGGCTTGTTTTCACAATTTCTGCAGGCACCTTTTGACAAATCCAGTTAGAAATTTATAGTTATCGGTGCGTTTCTCTCCAGAATGGCATTCTGTGAGCCAGGCTGAGTAAATCGAGTGTGATCAGCCGATTTTTGACTGAATTTTAGGCGTTTGGCCCTTGATATCTGAGCGAATTTGCTAAAAGGTAGCTACTGGAGTTTTCGCTTGAGCACGGGCGCAGCCCGTGTTCAAGCCATTGTGGCCTCTCAAAATTAAGGGGGCTTGCCGTCAAGGCCTGCTTTGCCAAACAGCCCAGGGACAGTTCTAACTGTGAGTTGTGTGTCAAAAGCACAGGGCTGGGGGGGGGGGGGGGGGTTGCTGCTTTGATGCTTTAACTGCAGTTAGAGTTTGTGGCCTTGTTAAGTCAGACTTTACACTGTAGCATGTCTTCATTGGCAATTTTTCCTGGACTAGTCTAGGCTTCAATGATAGTTTGCTTTTGATCACCAATTAGAGTGAACCCATACTGTGGTGTGGGTAGGTGATTGTTGGTTGTCTGACCAAAGCACAGGGGTGGGGAGGGTGGCTTTTCTTTAAGTCTGTGACAGTAGCAGAATTGGCTTGTTTTCACAATTTCTGCAGGCACCTTTTGACAAATCCAGTTAGATATATATATATATATATAAATGGAAGGAATAATACTACTACTAATAATAATAATAATAATGATGATGATGATAACAATAACAATACTTATATTGATAATGATAATGGAACGATAATGTAAAACACACAGCTGCAGTTCTTGTGTTAGTATGATACTCTACATGTACCGCTGTCTCGATCAGTTTGAATTTTAGGAGCCTTTTGTCACCCTGGAGAGCGAGCACAGAATTCATAATACCTAGCAACATTGTACACAAAAGCAATAAAATACTTGCTAGGATAAACCTGCATTGTCTACAATAAGGCAGAACAACTGGAACCTTGAAATAGCTCTTCATTTTACATTTTTATTGATGTCTTCAGTTACACAATTGCTAATGTCCAATTTCTTGCTATTTCCATGGTAGCCTGAAAAATAATTAAAAAGGAAATAAATTAGAGACCAATATTAATTGGGTAGAGCCAGCAGTAATGCTGATTGAGTTTTCAGATCTAGCTATGGACTCACTAATCATTGTTATCACAGGGGACCCACACAAAGGGTGAATTTAGAAGCAATGTATGAGAATAGCAAAAAGTTCCATAATTATCATTGTACTATTCTGCAATAAATATTTACACAAGATGAGGATAAACTATCTGAAATGATGTGCTGTTGTTATTATGGCTGAAAATGGCAAATTGTAGCAATTTTTACCAGAGCAACACACGTCCTTGAAATCGCTAAATTTCCCACAAGCAGCCACAATAACGACACAGAAAAACATTTCGGATGAAGGTTAGTTTATTCTCATCTTATATGCAAATATTTATCCGAGAATTGTACAATAATATGAAACTTTTTGCTATTCTCATACATTGCTTCTAAATTCAATAATACCAAGGGTCAAACACATTATGTAGGCATCCTGTGATTGTTAGTATTTGTAAAAAGTAGACTCGAGCCCCTGTAATTCTTAGATGCAGAAACCTTACGCTTAAGTTGAAACATGTTTATTTATCATGAATGTCTTTGCGGATTGGCAAAAAAAAAAACAGCTTAAGGTAATAAGATCTATTTGTCATCATGGTGCAGAGCAGTCAACAAATTTAGCTATATATCTTTCCAGATCAACTGAAAATTTAAAAAAAAATTCCCTTGACTCGCCAAATATGACAGTCACATCTTGAGCTGGATGGATAACAAGATCAGTAAAATTTCTGCAGGCCATATAGGTCTAGCACTTAAACTGGTCAAAATGAATGGACTTTCTCCATGCCATAAATCATTTTAATAAAATTTAAAATGTTACCATGACTGAACAACTGTTGAGCAACTTCCTCCCAATGACACGGATATGCAGCCATTCACATTAAAGGAGAATTGAAACTTAATAGACAACTGAATAGAGGGCCACAAAGGAAACAAAGTTCTCAGTGCAAACCATGAATGCCCTAACTGAACCTGATGGAAGAGAGAGGGTCGTAAGAATGAACAAACAATGAATGGCCATCGTCACAAGCCTAACTCAACCTGATGGAAGAGAGATGGTCGTAACAATGAACAAACAATGAATGGCCATCGTCACAAGCCTAACTCAACCTGACGGAAGAGAGATGGTCGTAACAATGAACAAACAATGAATGGCCATCGTCACAAGCCTAACTCAACCTGATGGAAGAGAGAGGGTCGTAACAATGAACAAACAATGAATGGCCATCGTCACAAGCCTAACTCAACCTGATGGAAGAGAGAGGGTCGTAACAATGAACAAACAATGAATGGCCATCGTCACAAGCCTAACTCCACCTGATGGCAGAGAGAGGGTCGTAAGAATGAACAAACAAAGAATGGCCATCATCACAAGCCTAACTCAACCTGATGGAAGAGAGAGGGTCGTAAGAATGAACAAACAAAGAAAGCCCATCTTCACAAGCCTAACTCAGTTTGGCTTTGTACAGACACAAAGTATGACTAAAGATAATTTTTGATTGTTGAAAAGGAAAAGTAAACAATCTGCCAAGTAAAAAAGAATTAGTGCTGTTGGTCACAATAACAAATAATTGTTTTGTCAATGTATGTGTTGATGACAACAGTTATTGCTGACACAATCATACATTGTAAGAACAATATAGTATGTCTTAATTAAGCACTCTACCCAATACAAACAGCTGATCATCAGAAGCATTCTCACAATTAAAACCAAAGTCTGACCAAAACCAACAAAGTTTTCTTAGTCAGAGAAAAAAAAAAAACAATAGTAAAAGCCTGCATATATGAACATATATATATATATTTTGTCTGGCAAAATAGGGATGCTTGGATGCAGGCTTAAAGTGGATTGTTGACAAGGTCCTAATTTGTATGTAGGAGATATAGGTATTGATTGCCAGAAAAATAAATATTTGCGATCTCAAAGTCAAACTCCTTGGATAAAGTGTTTATTGCAATTTAACTGTTACTCACATAATTATAGAACCTGCTTGATTTTAGTTAACTAAACAGGGTTTTGTATAATTATGCCAAATATCTGCCAACAGGTTCTTACAAAAGGATCTCTTCGCAGGAGTTCTCGAGAGTAATAAATCGTCTTTCTAACGAAATAAACTAAATTAAAATAAGTGCGAATTTTTCTTGATTTTTACCTTGTGTTGGAGGAAAGCACCTGGTTGATCCCGTGGCTGCCTACACGAATAAGAAAAATACGTACTGCTGTCAATTTTTTACAATTCGATCGTTGGCTCAATTCGCTTCACCTGTAAAAGATCATCACGCACTTGACTAATACAGATAACCGAAAAAAAGCATTAAAACAACTACAATAGGAAGTCTTATACCTCCGAAAACGCTAACACCAAACAAATTGTACACCGTCGAAACTCTGGTCGAAACTAAAAACTGTGAATGAAAATACAAGTTAATACTGTTAAATTCACTCTGTTCATTTCAATTCAGTGTAGAAGAACATCACGAGAATCTCAGCATACAGATAAAATAACAATGGAAATTAATCTTACATGTAAATGAGGAAAACAGCACAATCCGTGTTCGTCGATCTGTGGAACCTCAGCGCGCTTTTAAAAAACGACCGAACAAAACCGACACAGGTTTTTTCCGCAAGCGCAATCACTCTGACCAGCTGTCGTTTGTCGTTCTCAGTCTTCAGAGTTTCTACAGCCAGCTCGGGTTCAAATGCTAGAAAAAGTCAGTAATTCCAAGGCAAAACCTCTATCAATGATAAATTTCCCAGCCAGCTCATCGGAACACCTGTATTTTTGCCAGCCAGCAAGATTCCTCTGGGGAACAGATAAAGTGAGGAACAGATCCGTTGGGTGCCCCTGGGTTAAGAATGGAATAATTTTCAGGTCGCGGAAAAGAACATGAAAATCATTATCTCCATATTACACCGTGTTATATCCATATCTCAGGAACCGTAATATGGTATAGTCAGAATACCTATGTTACTGTGCTTACAGAATGAACCTCTTGCAAATATCGCTGTCCTTCTCTGAAATAACCGGCTTGATGTAAAACCCGCAACACAATATACGCAATATACGCATAATACGCCAATGTCAATCTGTAAATTACGCATTACACGCAATATAAGCAAAATGCTTTATTTTAACAATAATTTGGTTTTATCAACGGAGTTGATAATGTAAATTGGCCACCGTACAGAGATTCTAAAAGCTGACGTTTCGAGCGTTAGCCCTTCGTCAGAGCAAATCGAGGGATTATGGGTTACGTGTAGTTTTTATAGTAGAGTAGGAGCTACGCTATTGGTGGTAACATGGCAACGTGAAAAATAAGAATATATTAGTTAAATGAAAAGC
>NW_027179725.1:172500-180000 GCF_036669935.1 Montipora foliosa | reverse complement strand
TGGAGTAATTTAAAACTACTAGGAATGATGCTTTTGACTGCGTGATTATGAGGATGGAAAGTGAGGGTGAATGGAATTCTGTCATTCTGATCTTTTTGTGACGTTTGTAGTGATGACTGTCGATCAAATTGTTGTGCGCGATGATGGCCCGCTTTGACCACAGAGACAGGATAGCCACGTTTTTCGAAGAACTGGCACATCTCCTCTGATTTGCTGGAAAAATCGGAGTCATCACTACATAGACGTCGAGGTCTAAGAAATTGAGAATAAGGAATGGAGTTCTTGACATGTGATGGATGTGACGATGAATACAACAAATAACTGTGTGAATCAATTCAATTTTCAATTCAATTTTCAATTTTATTATTTTTACACTGTTTACAAAGAGGAAACAACTTAATATAACATAGTTTACAATAATGGAGAAAATACTAACAGAAATTAGCTAGAAAATATATATTTATAGTGTACAGTGACCAAAGTAGCGAATCAGCTTTCGAGTTGGTCACTGTCATGTGAGATATAAATTGGCGTTGGCCGCATGTTAAATATATTGGAAATTGATAGCTACACTAAAGACGACTAGGATATTATTATCGTAAGAGAAGACATACATAAATACTACATATTACACAGCATATCTTATGTAGCTAGCAGTTAATCTTTGGTCAGTTGAGTACTCAATAAGAATCTTTTATACTTCTTTATGCTCTTCGTTATTGTGAAATCTTAAAATTAATTTACTACACAATGCAGTGGCTGCGCAAAGTTTACTGGTAAGAATAGACAAAACATGATCTGCCATTTTTGGCCACCGAGGTGGCCGTTTATTTTATAACAATAAACTTTTTACTCCGAAAAAACCTAGAAGAATAGAAATCATTCCCAGCAAAGGTGGGGGAGTACCCGCCAAAGCCCTGCAAGGGCCCCCCACCCAAAGCCACTGCATTGAAACCAGAAATGCTGAACAACATACTTTATATATTTCTGCCATGATAACCTGGGCCACTTGGGCCCCTGCTTAATGGTTAAAAAGTGCCGTACTTCAAGTAAGCGTCCAATGTTCAAAGTTCAACTATTAACCACATCGGGATAAAGTACAATAGGAAAGTAACAGCACCAACTCATAATGGTCAGAATCAAAACAAAACTACTTCCAGTTATGTATTAAACAAACTATACCCCTGCTCTATCATGGTTACCCTCGGACATTACATAGTGTTTGACCCTTAACCCCTTTTGTTAAGGTCCAATCCAAATTACGTAACACCATGGTAGCGTTCCTTTTAACCAATCCAGTTTCGGATCTAGTGAATCCAGATTGTTTCAATTTTCGTTTCAGCCGGAACGAAAATCTAAAAATAGATTACGCAACAACGCCAAGGGGCCTGGTAACCATTTCTTTTTCAAAACAAACATGGCGGGCATAATTCGCCGAGCGCCACTAGCATTTTTTTCGTTGTTGGAGGAACTTCTCCAAGGGCCAACTGATGAAACACGCGATAAAAAGGAAGACATCCTTATGTTTATGATGCTCGAGGAGTTTTTGAGAAATTGTAGAAACGCTGAAGTTCGCACTGAGTTGTACGTTGAGAGAATAGTTCCAGCTATGTCAGATTCGTCCTTTCGCCAGCACTTCAGACTTTCGAGACCGACGGCCCAAAGGCTTGTCAACATTTTGGGAACCTGCCCTGAGATCCCAGTACCCCGAGAAAGAGGTCGTCCTACTGTTGAAATTGAAAAACAGCTGCTAATAACGGTTTGGTACCTTGGAAACCCTGAGTGCATCAGGTCAGTGTCAGACCGGTTTGATGTGTCACGTTCAACCGTGTTGAGAGTTACCACGAGAATCTGCAACGCACTTGTGAACAACGTTGCTCCTGATTTTATCCAGTGGCCTTCTGGAGACAGGTTAATGCGGACTATTGAGGGTTTCAGTGAGAACAATGGTTTACCTCGATGCATTGGGGCCATTGATGGCACACATATCCCTATAAAGGCGCCACATGACCATCATGAACATTACATAAACAGAAAAGGGTTTCATTCAATGCAGCTTCAGGTAGTTTGTGATGCTGACATGATATTCACCGATGTTTACTGTGGCTGGCCTGGAGCAGCGCACGATGCACGCGTTCTGAGAAACAGCCCTTTATTTCATGATGCAGAGACCAGAACAAATGACATGCTTCCAGGACAAACGTACATCATTGGAGATGCAGCCTATCCTTTAAAAACCTGGTTGATGACAGGATTTAAGGACAATGGCCATCTTACTGCACAGCAAAAGCGTTTTACAAATCGTCTAAGTTTAAAACGGATGGTCGTTGAACGTGGCATTGGTCTTTTGAAAGGAAGATTCCGGAAGTTGAGAGTCATGGTGGATATTGACAGAATCAGGTTTTTACCAAAATTAGTTATAGCAGCATGCACACTCCACAATTTCTGCATTTATTCAAATGATGAAATAGATGATTTTCTACAACCTCTAGACGATGATGATGATGCCAATAACTTTGTTAATATTTTTGCTGATGACAACAATGCTGTTCGAAAGAGAGCTGAAATCATGGACATGATTTGCTGAACTTTTGCACTTCATCTCTGTCTGTATGGTGCAAAACAATACATTTTTAAGACAAATAACTAATACAAGCAGGTTCCAAAAAGGAAGGCTTCACTGGGAGGGCGGATAGTCTGCACAAGAGGGGTACCTTTTTCAGTCACACTAAGTGGTGAATTCATTTCATTATTTTATTTGTAAAAGGGTTTTAAGTGAAAAATGAACAAAGGAGATGCAACATCCCTGTTGTGGTCAGTGTAAAACCCAGACTGCAGACTGCAGACCTAGTGACCGCTTCTGTAGGTATGTGATAATTGATCATAATACAGTAAAAACCCTCATGTAAGAACCTAGAAAATTAAGAACCTCCTAGCAGAAATTTGCTACTTTAATACCCCAAAATATAAGAACCTGTTTTGCCAAACTCTAAACAAGTAGGTTCTTACACGTGGGTTTTTACTGTACTTCCATTTTACAAGTTATATGTAAGGGTTAGGGTTGTAACCTCCGGTAAAGCATTGCCATAGCACAACTTTCAAGTACCCTTCTCCCTCCCTTTTCACAGACACTTTCAGCCTGGAAAGGCTATTATTTACCAGTCTGCTGTTATAAACTCAGCTTGACTGTCGAGCCAGTTTTTTTTTATTTTCTAACCCTCCAATTATTTTCTGCAGCATACTTTATTATAATTACTCTAAAATGAAAAAGGTCAGGACAAATCAGAGCAGTTGATTTTGAACTATGTAATGGATTTGGTACATTGCGAGTGTGCTCATGGATAAATTAATTGCCAAGTAAGTTATTGCACATTGGTTTTGTTCTGAATAAACCCTTTGATGAAGGGTAAAAGGATGAATGTGGGCAAACAAGCAAGATTCTTAAGAGGCTTGGCTGATCATAATGTGGCCTTCCGAAGCAAGTTCTTAAGGACAATGAAAGCAATAGCCTCCATTGAATGGAGGGTATTGTTTTAACATTTGGAACTAATGTTAGTTACAAATGGTGTTGCAGTTTTGTCCATGGTCATTGTTTGTTGTCAAAGTAACTCTTTGTTCTGTAGAAAATTGTTCATTTTTTGAAACAGAACATGCCAACACTTCCAAGAACATCTTGGTATCACATGGAGGGGTTGTTATCAAATCATGCTACAAAACTGGCCAACTGTCAATCAAAAATTGCCCTTTTAATTTTGTAAATACTGTAGAAAACTTTCACATTCCACAAAAATTGAATTAAATTATTTTGCCTTTGCAAGTTGAAAATATCTCAATATATGAAAATAAATATCTCAATAATAAATACATTTATGCCAAAATTGTCTGAACTGCAAGTCAATTTCATTTGTAACATCTCAATAAATATGAAATATTTCGAGAAAGAATAATTTCTGACAAAATTAAATGGTCCTCGAGAATATGTAATATGTAAATGTATTTAAAATAATTGACAATAAACCAGAGTAACTTAACATGCCTTACTTCGAAATGTCCTTTTCAAATAGCTCCAGCAACCTGTCAAATCGTTGCATCTTTTGCTGGTGCATTTCCATGACATGTTTCTCCTTTTCCTCTTCTTTTTCCCTTTGTTCCCGCTGGTACTCTTTGAACAAATCAGTGAGACTCTCCTTACTCTGAAGAGCCCTTTTGGCCCTGGACCTTTTAACCTCTCTGCGCGGAGTTTCTTCGTTGTCCAATGATGGTCTTCGTCCATCAGTAGAAGATGCTGCAGCTTCTGCAAAAGAACCTGAACTTGAACTTGTACGGATGAGGTCTTCACCAACAGGACCAGCCCTGTTGGAGCAAACTGCCACTGGCTTTACAGAAGGTGTCATGCCAAAGATATCGCTCAGCTCTTCAAAATATGGGCACGTCTTTTTGTCGTTGCCCGACACGTTGTTGTGATCGACTGTTTTTGTGAAATTTTGCTTTAAGTTCTTAAACTTCGTTTCACATTGAGCACCAGTGTAGCCATATCCTTTCTCTTGCATCTCCTTCGATATTTCCTCCCACAAAGTTTTCTTCTTTGACTTTTTGTCTTTGAAAAAGTTCTCCCTTTCTTTGTACAAAGACAGAAGAAACAGCACTTCATTCCTTCACCATTTAACTTGCAATACCGGAGTTTCAAATGCGGCGGCTGGAGTTTGAACCTGAACGATAAGCTGGTCAGGGTCGATTGTTGAGAGAACTGCAAAAAATATAGACATTATACCCAAAGAACTTCCAGTTGTTTTCAACTATTTCCTGAACTTGACTTATAAATGAAACAAAAATTAAACATTTCTCTGGTTTTAAGACCTTTTGCTCAATGTAAAGGAAAATGATTAAAACACCTTGTACCTGAACAGGCTGAAAAGTCCCATATTTCCTCCGCCATGTTGTTTGTTGTGTGCCGAGCTGACAGACCGCGTCGTATAATCCACACCAAACTCGCTCCCCGATGACAAATGGAACGGAAATCTTAAACCAGTTTCAGTTACCAATCCGAACGATCCACGTTCGGAGGTAGATTGTTTAGATTGCAATCTAAGATTGGTTTCGCCATAAATGGAACGGGAAATCTAATTTTCGATCGCAGAATCCGGTTTTAGGTTGGTTAAAAGGAACGCTACCCATAACTAACTCATCACTTATTGCTTGGACCCTCTGGCCTCTGCTCAAAAGGTCCAACTAAGGTATTGAAACATTAAGTAAATGACCACAACTAACGCTCCTACTCAAAACTGCGAGTGTTACCGGAAGGTCTTCGCCAGTGGGGTCTGCTGCCCGTCAGGAAAAACCCCCTGTTATAGGGGAAAACCTGATCCCTCCCGAATGCAGAGCCAGGCACATAACACCCTGAGGGAGGAGGGTGATCCTAAAGACTTAAACCACCTAGTAGACCTTTGGCCCCTGCTCAAAAGGTCATTCGATTAAGTACTACAACCTGTCACAAAAATAACTGCCTTGTATGATAAATATTGGCCCCTGCGCAAGGGGTCAATGTCTACAGTATTGGTGCATCCTCAGTCAATTACTTAATCTGGCTACTGTTTATATTAATACAGGTTCACACACTTGGCCCCTGCTCAAAATGTGCTGAACTTTTAGCTTAATTAAAACAGTTACTATAAGATGTGAGACCACTGGGCACAAGGAGAAAGGCGAGGCGATCCTTGTTAAATCATGACTATGTCCCTAGGGTGGGTATACGAATGTATCTGAGAAATGCATTGGAATTCCATCTACCGAATACTCTTATCTGAGAGTCAGACATGCCTTTTGCTGCCGCCCACGAGGCTGCCCCGATGCGAAAGCTGTGCGTTTTATATCTATCTTCATCAAGGTTGCAGTATTGTAAAACGTCTTTGAGAGACTCCATTGCTGTGCTCAAAAGTTCAAAGGTTTTACATGAACTAGAGCAACCCATCGGAAGACAACGGTCGTAATACCATTGGCCCTTCCATTGCAAACCTAATAAGGGGTGGTCAGAAGGATGTACTGGTATTATTCTAAATGCACTCCTCACATCAGTCTTGGCTAACACACAGTTTCGACCTAAAACTGTTATGAAATTGATAGCATCATCCACTGTAGCATATTTTACTGTGGAAAATTCTGGTGGAATGAATGTATTGACTGAATCTCCATAAGGAAAGGATAAATGATGAATCAGTCGAAATTCACCAGGGGCTTTTTTCGGTATCACCCCCAAAGGTGATACACGCAAGTTGCTAAAGGGTGGATAAGCAAAGGGGCCTAGTATACGCCCACTTTGCCTTTCCTTAATCAGCTTGCTGTCCACCACCTTTGGGTGTTGCAATGCTGACATCAAATTCTTTGCACCAAAGGCCTTAGAGGGGCCCTGAAAGTGTAACCTAAATCCAAATGTGAAACCGTCGATCAAATTTTTGTGAAGTTTGTTCTCATAACCTGTGAGATACATGGCTAGTCTGTTAACCTTGACTGGTGTGGGAAGCGGAGTGGGTCGAGGTGTAGTTGCTTGACAACCCTGGTTTGGAGAAAGGGCGTTGTCCCGCTCGTTTCTGGTTCTGCTGGCAGCGGGAAACGGGGTGATTAAGGCCGCATTTAAAGCACTGGTGTTTAAAGTCACACCCTGTGCAGTTGCCCCCCTTGTGGAAAGTCCAGCAAAACCCCTTTGGAAAAAACTGCCCACTTTGCTTAGTGGTTGACTTGGACGAAGGAGGCTGTTTGATTTTGGGGACACCGGCCCTCAGCCACAGCTCGCTGTGGATTTGGTCCCAAGGAATTAGCTCTTTTTGTCTGAGCATACGGAAATTTTCGTCATAAAATTTCCAGTTGGCCCCCCGTTCCGCGAGGTCTCTCACTGTAGACCCATATTTCATTAATTGGGCTGTTTCTGAAGAGAAACGCTCGGAGTAAACAGCCACGAATGCTTGAAAAGCAGCCGTCCATTGATGAAGAGTATGAATGGGCTGTTTTTTAATACCTTGCTCTAAGGAAAAGGTAGGCTGACCTCCCTTCCTATTTTGGACCCTAAAAGTATACTGGTCATCATCACTAGTGCTGTTATGAAAGATAACAGCAAAATCTACATACTCATTACCCCAGATCTGTTTTTTAACCTTATCCGAGATCCTGTTTGACAAAGGAACAGCTACAGATACAAATGTGTTCTTACTAGTTGTAGGCTGCGTCGTTCCTTCGATCAGGTTGGAAGTCACTTGTTGAATTGTAGCTTGTGCGGGCGTCTGGGTCAGCACCGATCCATCTTGTTGGCAGCTGCCCATATTATTGTTCTGGGGTGGGTCTGGGATAAACTGAATGTCCGGCTGGCTTGCAGCTTGGGGATAGTTCACAATGATACCCGCCTCTTGTAAGCTCTTCTGGACTGCCGCAGCGATAGTCGTCCCTAAATTTGCCAACCAGTCAGCACTTACACTCCTCGCGCCTTGTGCTGTTGGTGGATTCGCCTCGGTT
>NW_027179725.1:80000-167500 GCF_036669935.1 Montipora foliosa | reverse complement strand
GAAAACGTTTCTGTTCCTGCTTTGAAGAATTAAAACACTTCAAAGACCTAGCGCTTAGATAGAATCCACTGTTTTATTCATCTTTAAAGTAAACTTTGAACATAATGCCAACAAAGCAAAACCTATCCTTTTGCGAACATGATCCAAAAACGAAACTATCTTGTCATTTTCTAACCTGTCTCGACGAAAGTTTACAGCTGTATAAGTAATAAGGCCTAATACTTTATCATTTTCTACAACACATGCTAAATTAACCTTTTCGTCTACCCGGAGGTTGAAGTGTTTAAAAATCGAATGTCAACAATAATAAGAAAGCGTTATGTCACCTAATTTAACAACTTATAAGAGGAAATTGATTTACTCGTATCAGGAGAAAATATATTTCAATCTTATATTAGAAAGAAAACTGACCAACCACTAACAACAATAACACCACTAGCAAATGTGGTTCTCGAAGCGTTGCTTTGAAGCGGCGGATTCAACTTTCAATTCCTTGATGCAAACATGACGCTGCACTTCTCCAAATTTAAAATCCGCCAAATAGACGGACCCAAATGTCCCGCTTTTAAGCTCTTCTTTACTGAACTCCATGACAACTCTGGAAACTCAAATGCACGTCATGGAAGTTTAAAAGAGGCCGCCATCTCTTTCCTCGCACAATCACCTATATTTTCCCGCGCAAAACTAAGATATGCAAAGTTATTTTCGTCAAAGGTCTAACCTACAGTGCATTTTTTAAAAAAATTCCGGTCTTTTGGCAGCCTGGTTGTCAACCTCGTTCCCACGGTCTTCTCGGCTTTCAATATGGTGGCGGGTCGGGAGAAGACCCTGGCACACAGTGAACTAAAAAGATCGCTGATTGGTGCTTTTCTCACATGAACTCTGATTGGTTTAATGTCGAAAGAAAGATGGCGGCTAGTAAGGAGAGCCAGAAGAAGAACAGAATTCGTGTGTAATCATTTTCAAAATTGCAGCTGTTCCGTAAGAAGCAGCTGCAAATTAACAAGCAAAACAGTAAAAAAATAAGTCGCAGTTTTTTCACGTTGCACGGTGATCTACATCAGGCTTCGATTCCAATTAAAGCTACGTTGGCTTTTCACGACCTCTGGAATAGCGATCGCTGCATATATTTAAGGACATAATGGTGTTTGAAATACGTAACGGCAATAAAGTTATTTTATTTCGTACGTACCTTTATGTTTTGGTTGATTTTGGCGTCTCACAATTGAAATTCCCTGACGCGAGCATTGTTAATGTTGTTCAATGTTTCACCATGTCAGGTTGTGTCACAAATTATAAAATTGTGCAATAGGGTTCGTAGATTACTGATCGGGTTGTTTTAGCAGTTGTATGCGGCGCTGTTGACTCGTGTGACAGCTACAATGAAGCCTGGTCTGCTAAATACAGGTCACATTCCACAAGTCAAGACTAGAAGTCGATACTCCGATAAACAGCAACTAAGCCAAAAGTTTCCCCGAGACCTGAAACAACATTTTTATTGAGTGATAAGCGCTAGGAGACACTTTTGGTGTTGTTTATGCCTCTGCAGCACGGTGACATGTACACTCACCTGTGGAATGTGACCTGTGGTTTATTTTAATAGACCTGCAGCTGCAGTAATCCATGTTCTTTCCCACATCATCCCTTCAACACTCTTCAGTTAGTGGTGCACAGAGAGATTGGAGAGATTTAGCTCGGTCGGTTTACATCATTGCCTTTTACTTTCATTAATACAAAATATTAGTCTCTCCACCCCAAAACAAAGTGCATGTCATCTTGTAATTTTCCAAGAAGGTTATTTAAGATTGTGAAGTCTTCACAATAATTATTATTCTTGAAAAATAAATAACCCAGGTTGATTTTTTCGTCGTTGTCCTTGCTTGAGCTCCCCATTGTCATCACTCCGCAACTATTCAAGCCCTTGAAATATGACAAAAAGTGCTAGTTACTCAGAACAAAGCGTTAGCAGAAACGAGACGACTGTGGCATTTACGTGGGATGCGATTGTTGCTGTAAACACTGAGGCTTTTGCAATTGTTACTGTTGACTGAGGCCACGTAAAAAACGCTTAGAAACCTGTAAATTTGAGCTTAAACTCGCCGCCCGGACGTTCTGTTGATATGGACGTCTTTGAAATACGGTAATCTTTGAAATAAACACTGGACCGCATTCTTCAAGGGTTGGAAATGATGGAAAGAAAACTTAGAGACATTATTCCGCATTGTCCAACTTTGAGAACAATTTCAACAAATTAGAAAGCAGGGTGAAAAAGCTAGAAAATGACCAATAGAAATTAAGAAAAAACAGGATCCTTCTGATTGGATGGTTAGATCTTATCTGAATCGCCGACTTTCTCCACGAACTTCAACTATCAGCTCTTTTATACACTTCGACTGCAATGACCTGTCAGTCCAGGAAAAGCCAATTTTGAAGCAGTTATAAAGTCTAATAAGAAATTTTAATGATGAGGAGAAGGAGAGGGCTCACTTATCGTTCCAAAATTCTTGTCTAAAGCTTCAATTATTCATCTCTCTAAAGATTTTACATTAACCCTAACCTGAATAAATAAGACGCTTGTCTCACTTCATTTATAAGCGAGCACTTGTTTCGTGGTACACCTATACCCGTACTGGGTAAGTTGGCAGGGCAGCACTGGATAAAGAGAATATTACTTATCAAATAGTAATTTGAAGTGAAAAGAATCCAAGGAAATTCACCTGAGCGTTAGCCGTTGTAGTGGAAAAGGGCGCACATAACGAAAGAGAAAACTTTCTGACCAGGGTGGGAATTAATTTGCCGCAGTCGAACATGTTTAAGTGCAGTAAATAGATTAATTGGCAAAGATATCGAACCCTGCAAATTCAGTACCCGTGGATATTTAATTTTTTCGTCATCTAGTGCTGCGCAACCACTTCATGCATTCAGTGTAATTGTAAATTTTCATCAGCCAGTTTACCGCAAAGTAAGGTCTATAATTTGTATTCACAATCTGATGGGCTCTGCCAGAAGCTGCTCCCGTCTTCCCTGTAGCTAGCTCATTCGGAAGAGCAATAGGAGGCTTTCACGTGACGTCATCGCCACCATGTTGGAAGACGAAAACAAAAGATCTCTCATTAGCTTCTTTTGTTCGTCCACCAGAAGTCGTACATTACTCTATTGTTATTGGTGTCTCTAGAGGTTGGACCTATAGTTATCTCATCCGTAGATCGGGGGTTCTACAAATTAACTACGGTTGTTTGTTGAAGAAATAAACTTTATTCAGCTATGTCATGAAGCTACTAAGATGATTATATAAAAAAGCGAAAAAAATTCTTCTGTGAAAAGCAACGACCGGTTAGCATGCAGAATAAGGGATCAAAATACAGAAATGGAGTTTCATCATTCCAAGAACCAAATGAAAGTCATGCTTTTGCTGCGTTTATACTTGTTTTGCTACTTATCTAAGACTTTTTGTCGTTGCAAAAAAATTCTACTGCCATAAAGCTAGGCCTTCATTGGCCGTGTTTTCAAGAGCAGTTTTTCAGGTCGCTTAGCGAGTGACCACCGAAAACGAGGTCTGCAAACAAACCACTTTCAGGAATGTTAAGCGAGACAACGGCTGTCGTGAAAACACGGCCATTTACGAGTACCACTAACTACATAGCCGCAATTTTACATTACTCCAAACAGACAAGCGAGCTACGAGACTCAAAGTTTCGCGCTAAAACTGACTCAGTTTAAATAACCCACGTTTTCCCAATTTTAGCATTGTGACAAAAAGTTACAACTCTGCTGAAGGTACACTTGTTCTTGCACTTCAGGTCAGGGGCTTCTAGAATTAAACGATGAACTTGTGTGTGTGTGCCGCCATCGAAGAGCCCGGACGATTAATATGTTCAGACTCCGCCTAAATTGTAAGTGTAGAAGCTATAAAAAGTTGCTAAAAGAAGTGTTACAAATGCTGCTAACTCCAGGGTACAGTTTCCCTAACGCTAACATCAATCCGCCTTTTTCTGCAAGAAAAGCGTTCAGTGGTGCCACTGGAATCCTTTGTTTGACATTCCCGCTTTATGCTCACCCCAGGGATCCGTTTCTTCTTCGTAAGCGGTATTTTCAGTCAACTTCATCTCATACTTTTCAGAGTTAGGAAACCCTCCATCAGGCAGCATGTCACCCGAATTACGCTTTCTACGAACCTCTGCTTTTCTTTTCTTGTAGAAGCGACAAAAGAGAATACCCCAAAGAACCACGACAAAAAGTGCTGCAAAGCACGCACCAATGATCATGGCGTAAGGTAGCTCTTTATCTTCTGGTTCTGAGGAAAAATAATGTTGCAAAGAATCTTTGCTTCGATTCCAAATAACACCTAATATTAAACCTGATTAAGAGAATGTTCATTCTCCGTGGTATACGATTACCTTCAGTTTTGAGTTGTATGTACTCCAGGGATGCAGGATCAACCCGGAGCCTTCCGAGATTGCCATCATTCATCTTTTCTTTCATCATATCTAAGGCTTCTTTGGGCTGGACCTTCGTACTGAATATCAACTGGAACTCAGCGACAATACTCCCTTTCCTAAAAAAAAAAACAAGAATACATAATTTGTGCACCAAATTACGTGTATTTCTGGACATAAGTGAGAAAAACGAGGAAAATTACTAGCTTTTAGGTAATAAGGGGGGCGGGAAAGGGAACTAGTTGAAGTCAAGCGGAATGTTAAGCTGCCACAAATCATTGGCATGCGTAAGAATCTGAAAGACGAAGAAATCTTATTGGCTTTTTGAAATACGGTAGCTGCAGAAAATTTCGTAAGTTTGTTTCACATAACAAATGTAGCCACTTATGTCCAGAAATGTACCGTTAAATCATGGCCCGCATAAAATTGACAGGAAAAAAAATCGGTCCGTAACTTATAGTACGGACTTTGAAATCGGTCAGAAAGAGGAATATTTGTCTAGCTCCACCCTTACACATACTTAATTGACCGCTCCCCATAGAGGCTTTTCAGAGCCAATGAAACACA
Source organism: Montipora foliosa (assembly GCF_036669935.1). Classification (NCBI taxonomy): domain Eukaryota; kingdom Metazoa; phylum Cnidaria; class Anthozoa; order Scleractinia; family Acroporidae; genus Montipora; species Montipora foliosa. The sequence goes on along the minus strand of NW_027179725.1, from coordinate 162,497 downwards.
ACGAAACGACGGAACAGAACAGCAACAACAATAACAGTTAAGAATCCCAACTGGCCCGAGGCAAACCAGTTGCTATTTACAAGTGCAGCTGTGAAGTTGATCCAGGGACTACCAGGATAAAATTCAACGAGTGGTCAGAGCGGGTCTTGAATCCGGGACCTCCGGATCTCAAGCCAAGCGCCCTAACCACTGGGCCACACTGCCTCCTAGTGCCCTTCAGGTGCATGGGAAGCAGAGCAATCTTTCTCTCATAGGAAGGGTCATCCTGCTAATAGAGCCTTTCTTAACTGGACGAGAAAGAAAGGAGTCTGCAGAAATCGTGTTAAGTCTCTTAATGAGTATGCGCAAGCCGTTGCTTGCAAACAGTTTTATACCCAGGCCAATTCTCGATCGCGCTCCAAGACGCCATGTTGATTTTCGTACTGAAGGCTCGATTTTGACCTTCGCCTTCTCAAAAATATGATGAGCGCGTAGCCTAAACCGGTGTGGCCGGACTGACTAGCCCAGAAACTTGAGCTGCAGCGACTCTTATTTCCCTTTCGTAAATGGTCGTTGCCATTTTTCAGAACTGTCGTTGCCATTTGAAACGGTCGATGCCATTTTTTAGCTCTGGGCCCGATTCCTCGAAAGCCGATTAACTTAATCCAGGATTAGCGTAAACTTTTGCTTCACGTTTTCACCTTTTTGGTGAAAGTTTCTTTTGCTTATTTTTGTTTTTCAAGATTGACGTCTTCTCATGTAAAGCTCTGCCAAAAATCTACGTTGAACAGCATTTGGGAGTAGAGAAATAAACTGCTCGGTTAATTTTTAATCTTAGATTAGCGTTAGTCGGCTTTCGAGGAACCGGGCCCTGAATTACACTCATTAGGTCTAAGAACTCAAAAGGTTGCGATTACTGGGAGTTGTGTCTCGCTGGTCATATGAGTTAGGGTTTGGGTTAGGGTTCTGTTTAGGGTGAGGGCTTAGAACCCGAGTTCGAGTCTTGAAACTTTTGGACTCTTTTTTTCCTCCAGTTTTTCTTTTATAAATGTTTTTTTTTCCTTTTTTGTCTTAATTTTTGTTAATATTTTTTCTTAGTTTGTTTCTTTTAATTTTCTTTGAAGTGAAGTCTGTAGTCGACCGTTATAAATGGCATCGACCGTCTCAAATGGCAACGACCGTTCTGAGAAATGGCAACGACCGTTTACGAAAGGGAAATTTGCTGCGGCGACTTAAAAGACTTGACACGTTTTCTTTAGAGCTTCTCTTTCTCGCCCTCTGGTTAGTTTTAGAGAGGCTCTGCTCGCAGGGTGAGGGAGTTAGGGTTAACAAGAGGCCATAAGTAGCCTGTACTTTGTACCGAGTTTGTTTAGCCGACTTTCTCAAGTTCACACATTTACCCGTTGCCGAGGTAAATGGTCAAATACAGTGTCGCCGTTTTTTTTTTTTTTTTAATTGACGGCATAATGACAGAGAATGGAATAAATTATGAATGTATACTTGAAGTGCGGGTTATAGACGAAAGAGAGAAGTGGTCCTCGCACTTAGCAGGACATTTTAAGAAATTGCCGCTTTTTAGGCACCGGAAAAATTCGGGTGACTCCAACGGGATTGGAATCTATCACCTTTTCGAAGCCGGTGCACTGAATGCGAAGTGCGAGGATCACTTCTCTCATTTGTCTATAACCTGCACTTTAAATATACATTCATTTCATTTCATTTATTCAGTCCTTCTCGGGAACAAATGAACCCAACGAATTGACTTGCTTCCAACTGTGTTGTTTCATATCTCAGTTGGAAGAGCATTGCACCAGCATCGCAGACGTCATGGGTTTGAATCCCGTTGAAGCCACCCGAACTTTTCGCGTGACTAAAAAAGGGACAATTTCTTAAATTGACCCGCTAAGTTCGAGGATCACTTCTCTCATTCATGATGACAGAGAGTTGTCACTCAGACAAAATGCCAACATTCGGCAGTTTGTGTATTAATCTCTTGCTCAGTACCATTGTTGTCTTCAAGTTGAAATTGTTTAGTATGTTTAGCCCGCGTCGTTTATCATTTCGATCACATTTTCAATAATTTTCTGCCGTTCTGCATGTAAGCTTACGGCATCAGGAAACTTGACAAAAGTGTTTCATTCTATGTTATAAACAAATTACAGCATAGAAAGTGCGACGAACAGATTTTCTATTCACTCGTTGCAAACATTTTGGAAAACTCCCTCGTTCTCTTTCCCAAGTTTTCCAACTCGTGAATAAAGATCCGTACGTCGCACTTTCTATGAAGTAATCTATACATACGTACCTGAAGGATAAAACTTTCACTCCGATGAAATTCCTTATCCCAGATAGTTTTTTCTTTAGCTGCAAGAAAACTTCAGTAAACTGTCAATGTTCCCAAATCAGTCCCGTATAAAAAACCCTACCGTACTAGTAGTATACCAAGTAGGGGTTCTGCAGCGAGTGGATCAGTGGATCATGTGGATTGAGCGATTCGATCCATCCACATCCCTCGCCCGTAACCCTTAACCCCAAAGCGTGACGAACAAGCTAGCCCCAACCCTTCCCCCAAACGGGTTTAAAAGCTATTTTTAAAGTTTTCGCCTCTCTTCTCACACCATGTTACTGCCGTAGAGTATTCGACAACGCAATAACGCCTTTCATTTCTATGAGACGTGACTTTAATTAATATTTTAATATTTAAGACGGAATCCACCAGAAGTTCGAGTAACAAGCGGACAAAAACCTCGTACCAAGATTATAAACATCGAATTGCAAACTTCTGTACGACTGTTTTAAATATCTTTCAAAAACAACTGTTGAACTTCGCTTGAAAGTACTGGTGAAATGAAACTGATGATGATATTTTACCTGTGTTTGCACAATTTCTCTGAACGTTGAAATTTAATTTTCTCGTTCCCATGGGAAATTGTTTTCGGTGTTACTTCAGGCAAATATTTATATCTTTAGCTTTCAGGAAATGTAAAAAGGACTGTAAAATACTTAAAACTTTTCTGGTACCAGATTTTTGTCCGCTAAAACTGAAATTGCTCCATTTTCTATCGGATTTCGTCTTCATAACTTGAACTGCACCAATGCACTTGATTGCGCAAATACTAAGAATCCTTATTGTTTTCAGTGAGAACATTTAATATCTTGAACGGGTCGTCACAATTGATTGCACGTATAAAAACTGCACAACGAGTTAATTAGCGTCACAATGACAACTAGATTCAGCCAGTTCAAGTGAAGATCATACCAAGATAATTCTGACCATAGTTAATAGACGGGAATGGTTATGAAACCCGACAACTTTCGTAGTTGTAGGTTTTTGTTCTCGTTTTTGTCCTTGACCGTGCACAAAACGCAATAGTTGTTTACTCCGTACTGAGGAACCAACCAATAGAAACGTGTTGGTTGAGTAACCATGCAAAGTGTATGAGCGCAAAACAAAAGATTGCGCACGGTCGTGGACTTTCCAACCTAAATCTTGGCATCTTTGTTTGCTCCTTTGATGTTTGTCGAGCTTCCAAGCCAGTCCTCTCTATTAACTATGTTCTGACACTGGGTAAACATTCGTTCATTTCAGCGCGAGTGCTAGCAGAGTGTGAACCAAAAAGAACTCCTCCTTCGTAAAATGGCTATTATCTGTGATATTTGTGAGAAAGACTTCACCCAGATGACAAACTAATGAGGCACAAAAAGACTATTCTGGCGACTATTATGGCTACTATTCTTTTGTGAACGGTGTGGCGATGCCTTTAATCGAAAAGATGCATTGAAGCGCCATATGAAGAAACATTCTCAAGAGAGAACTCACCAATGTCATTCTTGTTCTCGCAAGTTCTATCGCCATGATAGAAGTGTCTCACCTAAGAAGCTAAAGCTGCCGAGAAACTTTACCACCTTCGAGGCTTTAGCCCTGGAATCAAAATTTGGAAGACACGATGCTATTGTTCTGGGCATATATCGACCCCCGAAAGCGGTAGGAAAGGACTGCTATAATAGATTGGAAAATGATTTGAATGATATAATCTCTTGGGCATCCTTACAAAGGCAATTGATTGTAGTCACTGGTGATTTGAATATGGAAAGGTTGAAACCAGATGAAAAGGAACGCAAGATCTTACGTGACCTCGAGCAAATACACAACCTGGAGTGTCTGATAAAGAAGCCAACAAGAGTGACCAAAACAAGTCAAACATTGTTAGATGTTATGATGACAAATAAACCTGAGCTGTTTAGAACAGCGAATATTTACGAGCCTGGTAAAATTGATCACGCGATGGTTTATGGAATTATGAGAGATAGAGCTATTCATCATTCAAGTAGAGTTATCACTGTTAGAAGTCACAAAAGTATTGATGAAGCTATGCTGTTGCAAGACATAAGTTTCGCCCCATGGCATGTCGGTGAAATATTTGGCTCCATCGACGATCAGTATTTTTATTGGAGCGCGCTTCTAAATGACGTCTTACAGGAGCATATCCCTTTGAGGAAAAAACGAGTCAGATCGAGGGACGTTCCCTATATGACAGATCAATGGAAGGATGCAATTAGGAAGAAGAGAAAATATTCTAAGATGTTTGCGAAGAATCCAACAGACGAGAATCTGCAATTGAAAAGTAAATGGAGGAACGTTGCTACGAAGCTTAGGAGAAGATCATTAAAGCAGTACTGGAAATCTAAGACAGAATAGATGAATCACAACCCAAGAGAGTTCTATAAAGTTTTCAAGCCTTTTCTGGACTCTAAAACTCAAGATGTTGATGACAGTGCGATAATTTTGGAAAATTGTGGCAGTGACATAAAGGATCAAACAATGGTCGCCGATTGCTTTGTTGAATATTTTACAGGGATAGCACAAGGTATCGGTGACTCTGAGTTGTTGGCATTAACTGAAGAGCAATTACATGACTGCAAGAGTATTCAAGACATATGCAACAGTGTAAGAATTGTGAATGGACCCGAATTTAGCTTCAGTAAAGTTAGTCAAACCGAAGTGCAGTCAGCCCTTGTAAACTTAAACGTGAGCAAAAGCTGTGGTCATGATGGACTGTCTAATAAAGTTCTCAAACTAGTTGGTGATGCCTTGGCGCCATCCTTAACTAAGATCTTTAATACTTGTATTGATGAAAATTACTGGCCTGTGGAATGGAAGAGAGGGGAATGGATCCCGGTTTATAAAAAGGATAATCCAAGGGACGTTAGAAACTACAGACCGGTGACAGTCCTGAGCGCAGTGGGTAAAGTTTTCGAACAGTTACTGGGTAAACAGCTGACTATTTTTATGGAGCCTCGTCTTAACAATAACCTGACAGCTTATCGTAAGAAAAACAGCTGTGAGACCTGCTTAGTTAAGCTGGTAGAGGATTGGAAGCTGACACTGGACAACAAACACGTGGTCGGAATATTATCGACAGACCTATCGAAGGCATTTGATCATCACTCCATCCGCCATTATTGTTAGCAAAGTTGTGAGCCTATGGTTTCTCGGAAAGTGCGATAGACATGACATGATGAGGTGTTATTTTACAGAAAGAAAAAACAGGGTGCGGATGCGATCAGGAGGTTTCAGTGAATGGAGAGAAGCAAGCAGAGGCTGTCCACAAGGATCAAACCTAGGCCCACTACTTTGGAACATATTCCAAAACGATCTTGTTCAGAATATTCACGCGGGTAGGCTTGCCATGTACGCTGATGACCACCAAGTGTACTCTTCTGGAGAGAAGATCGAGGATGTAGAAACAATCCTGAACGATGAGGGAACCCGTACCTCTGAATGGTATCAGCAAAACCTACTCAAGTGTAACCAAGATAAATTTCAAGCTATGAGTCTGGGATCAAGATACAAGAAAAAGGGAATGAACTTAAATATAAAGGACATTAATATAAAATCAAGTCCTGGGATTGATCTTTTGGGAGTAGCAATTGATGATGAATTGAACTTTACTAAGCATATTGACAACGTCTGTACTAAGGGGGCAAGGAAAGTAGGAGTACTTATGAGGTTTAGGAAATTGTTACCTACTGAAGCTAAATTAAGAATTTTCAAAGCTTTTATTTTACCTCAGGTTACATATTGTCATATAGTATGGCACCATTGTCGCCCGTCAGACTAGAGAAAGCTTGAAAGGTTGCTGAAGCGAGCATTGAGAGCTATTTACTGTGACAGGACTAGCACTTATGAAGCACTTCTAGAGAAAGCAAGACTTCCAACGTTATGTAATCGCAGGCTCCAGGACATGGCCATATTTATGTATAAAGTTAAGAATAATTTAGTTCCATCATATATTTCTGAACTTTTTAGTTGTGACATGAGTAGGTACAATCTTAGGAATACAGACGATTTCTCCTTATCAAGATGTGACACCGTTACACATGGAAGACATAGCTTAAGGTACATGGGACCTTACATTTGGTCGAAGCTTCACAAATCAATTAAAATGGCTGACTCTTTAATTGCATTTAAAAATCAAGTCAGGGCCCTTGACCTATCAAATGTTACGTCGAAAAATAATTGTGAAAACTGCAAGTTATGTAAAACTTAGCTTTTACTAATTTTATATTGTTTGTACATAGTTTTATTACTATTATTATTAGCTTAGTCTAATTACTTTTAAGTAGGTGTCCCCAATTAGTTTTTACTTGTAAAAACTAGAACGATTGACACGTTAATAAAGTTATTATTATTATTATTATTATTATTATTATTATTATTATTATTATTATTATGATAAGTGTCTAGAACACCAGAAGGTATGGGAGTTTGAAAAGTTTGAGGAACGCCCAGAGGGTGGCAGGCGAAAATATCCCGAAGGAGACAAAAATGGAGAGCACAGACCAAAACAATCGAGATGGGATGACGCAACGGTCAATACGACTACGGAGCAGAATGATGTACACTCGGGCGAAGATACTGGTTGTTCTGAGAATCCTTGCGCTTTGACGACCACATTGAGAGACGCCCTGAAAACCTTCAAGTTCAAGCCTCGAATTCAAGAGAAACACGACCTCAGGATGTTATTACACGGTAAGAAAAAGTCAATGGTCAATCGCCTAAGCCAAGAACTAGAAACCAAGGGGGGACTCAAGTGGTCCATGAGTCTTCAAGTTAGGTCAATCAAACCGAAAGCAGATGGGTGTGACGAGATCTGAGAACCTCATTTCTGCAGTGTTTACACGACAAACGTGCACGACCATGAAATTGCAAAACAGCTCGGCGAAGCAAGCCAGAAGATTTCATGTGCTTTCTCTACTTATCTAAAGGAAGGGAGTGGTTGGAAGCTATCTGAAATCCGGCACCTCGATTTGACGGTGGATCAGTCGAAACCATTAAAAGGTTCTAGTTATCTGCCTTTACCCAAAAAATTAAAGTATAAGAAAGCCATCATTAGCGTTGAAAACGAAGATACCAAGTGTTTAATATGGAGTGTTTTGGTGGCTTTACATCCCATTTCCCGAAAATCTAACCCACGGCGAATTTACCATTACCGACCCTATGTGGATGAAGTCAACTGTGATGGTATCAAGTGTCCTGTAACTGTCAGGAAGATCCCAAAGTTTGAGAAGCAGATCAAGATTGTCATCAACGTCTTTGGATTTGAAGAAGGAGATTTGCACCCGGTGTACTTCACCAAAGAACACGAGTTTCCTTTGAAGAGAGCAGAAAAGTCATTACTGCCTAATCAAAAATCTCAACAGACTGCTTTCGAACCAAAGAAGGCACAAAGCTCAAATGTATTACTGTCCTTATTGTCTACATTGCTTTGTTCGGGAGCAGCTACTTGAAGACCACAAGCCACTATGTAGTCAGCATGGACCTCAGAGAATAGAGCTGCCCAATGAGAACAACATGTTTCTCCAGTTTAAGAATTTCCAAAAAAACCCACGAGCCCCCCTTGTTATTTACGCTGATTTCGACAGCCTGACCACCAAGATTCAATCTGCTTCATCAGATTCTAGCAAATCCTCGGCGGAGAAATTTCAGAAACATCAAGCCCGTGGATTTTCTTACGTAATTGTTTCCGAAAGATTAGAACACGATAAGCCTCCTGTAATCTATCCCGGAGAAGATGCAAAGGATAAATTCCTGGAAGCCGTGCAGCAAGAAGAAGAAAGAATCCACAGTCTCGTGAAAGAAATTGTTCCCATGCAATTGACTTCTGCTGAGGAACAAGAATTTCAACAAGCCACTCATTGTCACATTTGTAAAGAAGAGCTTGGTGCTGATAGGGTTCGAGATCACTGCCACCTCACAGGTAAATTCAGAGAAGCGGCCCATAACGCATGCAAGTTGAATTTTAAATTCACGGGTCCAATTCCAGGCGTCTTTCACAATCTCCAAGGCTACGACTCCTACGTTATTATGCTAGGCGCTGGAAAGGTAAAGAACAAGCGCATCAACTGTATTGCCTTAAGGCAAGGCAAACAACCCATATGCACCTCGTTATAAGTCGACTCAGGATAAGTACTATACCACGTATTTCGACGCCAACAATTTGTATGGATGGGCCATCAGTCAACCTATCCCAACGGACGACATTTTCTGGTTGACGGAGCATGAAATCGAGGAGCTGAATGTCGTGTCTATACCTGATGGTGGTGAAGATGGGTACATTCTTGAAGTGGATCTAGAATACCCAGGAGAACTTTACGACTACGGATTATCCTTTAGTGCCTGAGAAGATGAAGGTGGCCCCAGACAGGCTTTCTTCCTAGGCGGCGCTTCCGCACCTAAACTAGTCTCAAATCTCTACAACAAAATGCATTACATTCTTCATTACCGCAACTTAAAGTGGTACTACGACCGAAAAAAAAACTTTTGTTTTTCCTTTGGATTTCAAAACTATGTTAACTAAACACTAGCCCACCCAAGTTTTAAGTTCTGATTTTAAAAAGACACCTGTTTATTTTAGCTGGAATTTTCTTATTTATTGGTCCGCCATTACTAACTTTAAAATCTTGAGAGAGCTGGGTCGAGGAGAAAATGACGTCAAACACTCGCTAGTTTAAGAATGCACGGCGTGTGTATGCGGCCTAATTAATATGCAGCACGGGAGTTTCGGGCTTTCACACTTTTCAACCCGTGTTTTGCTTATATAATAAATTGCGTTTACACGCTGAAATTTTAAGCTAGTGAGTAAATGACGTCATTTTCTCTAGATCCAACCCTCTGAGGTCCAATCGGCCAGTTTTGAACGTGAGTAATGGCGGACCATGAAATCCACAACTTACACTCAAAATAAACAGCCTTTGGATAAAACTCAAAGCTCAAAATTTTGCCAGTTAGGTGTTAAGCGAACACGCTTTCAAAATCTGAAGAAAAAAAGGAAATGATTTTTTGATCATAGTACCACTTTAAAGTTGTACTTAGACCTTGGTACGAAGCTGAAAAAGATCCACCAAGTTCTTGGCTTTGCACAGAGTACATGGTTAAAGAATCACATGACTTCAATACTAAGAAGAGAAAACAAGCCTCTAATGATTTTAAGAAAGATTTCTTCAAACTTATGAACAATGCGGTCTTTGGGAAAACGATGGAGAATCTTCGAAAGCGCGTGAATGTCAAGCTGATGACCAGTCTAAACAAACTCTCTAAACTTACTGCCTCTCCGTCCTCTGATACCTTCCGCATCTTCCCTGAGGACTTAGCCGCTGTCAGCATGAAGAAGACGAAGTTGTACTAAAACCGCCCCATTTACGTCGGCTTCACAATTCTCGACCTATCCAAAGTGTTGATGTACGATTTCCACTGCAATTACATGGTCTCAAAGTACGGTTCCCTGTCTAAATTGTTGTTTACAGACATTGACAGTTTGTGCTACGGTGTCAAGACAGATGACCTCTACCGCGATTTTCTTCAAGACCTATATTACTTTGACACGTCGGAGTACCCAAGGGGCCATTTTCCGTGCAGTGCAAGGAACAAAAAGGTACAGGTACTGGGAAAATGAAAGACGAAAACCAGAGCATGCCCATCGATGAATTTGTTGGCCCTCGAACAAAATTGTACTCCATCCTGTTCACAGAAAATGACAAACCAGTGGAAGAGAAAACAGCGAAAGGCATTTCAAAGAACGTGACTAACAGGAATATCCGACACCAGGACTCCAAGACCTGTCTCTTTGAAAACAAATGCAGATGGCACAAGTGAATCAAATTCGAAGCGAAAGCCATCAATTTTTTTCTCTGACATTAACCAAAACAAGCTTTTCACCCTACGACGATGAACGGTACATTTTAGCAGATGGGTGCCATACACTTGCTTCTCAACATTATTTGATTGCATATTAAGGGAATCCCAATTCATAGCATTGTAAACGCCTTTCTCTTTGGTATTGTTGATAACTGTATCTTTTAGTTAAACGAAATTTGTGAATAAATGCGAGTTGAAATGCAACCTACTGTGCATGTTTTTATTATCTTTGTCCGTACATACTTTCAACCCATACACAAAATAACATAACGAGAACGATTGCAGGCACAAGTTAAAACGAATAAAATATTCCTCGACATACACAGAAAGGGTGCACAAAACCGAATGTCTTTCTAAATTAGCGAGTCAAATAGATTGTTCTCTCCGGAAACAAGGCATATGTGTTTGCATTGAACTAATCGCGCTGAACTTCCCGATGCAATTAGTACGTGCAAATGTTCTTAATGTTTTGTTCTTAATTTTTTATCCGTTATTCTCTCTTTGCGTCCGTAATAGTGGTTGATCAAACACAAAGAGGTATATCGACACTTTTTATCAAGGGATCAAATGAACACTTGATCATTGTTTTAAGCATAAAATATTTTTACTTTGTAAACTGTTCCGTCTTCTGATCTGAACAGGATCGTCACAGCTGATTGCACATTTCCAAACTGCACAATGAGCTATGTCCACACGCCTGAGTATGCCCAGTTAACGCCACAATGACAACTAGCAATCTACAATCGGGGTCAAAAGAACAAAGGAGACTAATGTCACGCATGCGCATTATCAATAGCAAATTTAATTTTATTTGCATTGTGATTGGTTGAAAAGTTTTTTATTCAAGTCACTTTCAATGCTATCCATGCGCTTGTGGTACAAATGCTGAAAGAAGATGGACAAAACCTAGAAACACCTCGGCAATTCCTTCTACTTTGGAAAGTCCTTTATTTCGGATGAAACGAAACATGCTTAGATCGGTTGTTTTAGAATGCTCCGGTGTGCTCTGGCTTGTCAAAGAATTGCGCGAAGTTGGAAATTTTTTGCCTTATTTGCAACGGGTATGGTCACGATTGAATGTGCAAATCACAATAATGGATTTTGTCGAGTATTAAAGTAACTGGAACCGGCATTAAGATTTTCCGTTGTGTTTTTTTTCACGAGGATACCCACGCTTGAAGTGAATGCAAAACAAATTTGCCAGTTTGACGGGATTTGCTTGCAGCGCGTCACTTGTAAATGAGCTGGTAATCCGTTCAAAGGATCTCACAGCTTAGAATTTATCCATGAATGGAGTCAAGGTAGGTAACAGAAAAGCATGACAGAAGAATTTCGTTTGTGCTCTCTTTGAGGCGAATAAATTCGATCCGGAAGAAAAAGTCGCTTTGCAAAATGTCAATCAGTTTATAGCTTTTTCTGTTTAAACTGAACTCTTTCGTTAACAGTACAGGACTTTTGTCTCTGACGTTGGTCCACGAAAAGCCGTCAACAGGTGAACGTTTGTGAGCCAAAGGTAAGGTTTTAGTAGGGATATTCCCGGTAAAAGTGGCACAGCGAATACTGAACCCGAAGTTTTCGACTCCTTCGTGTACCAAAGTGCTTTTCCTTGTCAAAGAAACAGTGCTTGTTTCTTCCACCATCAAGTCTTATTTTCTCTGGACTAAGGCACGGAAAGTCTTTGTAATGTAAATGTGTGATTTTCACACCTTCTGAACATTTTTTCGTCTTCACTCCTTTTGAAATGTGAACTAAAACTTTGTATGTTTGACGCACAACTGAAAGTTTCTTTTCCCAAATCAGACAATGGTGTCAGTGTTCACGTTACTTTCGGTCAAATCTCAGCAAATAAGTCTTGGTCCAGCGATCGCCATTAGTTTAGAAAGCACATAATTATTTGTGACTAATCGAACTGCTTTGAAAGTTTTCCTTCAAAAGTGGCAGGGCGCACGAAAATGGTCTATGAAAGTAAACCTAATTTCCAACGAAATTTGGCACTTTGATCGAGATGCGATGATTCAACTCTGGGCAAAAGTATCAAGATGCAGCAATGACATTACTAAATGCAATATACTGCAAATAAGACTCTTGCTTTTATTGCAATAAATATCAGCTATTCCCAGCTATAATATTAACAAATAAATTGAAATGCCTGCTTACCACAACTCTGCACTGCACTTTTCGATTAGATAAATTTCTTAATTAAATTTGAGGGAAACTGTAATAATTGTGACTTTAAAGATATTTACAAACTGTACGGTAAAATTTACATGATAAGTAACAATTGTACATTATATTAATTTTATACATAATGATTTACATGATAAGTAATTATACATTAAATTTGTAAATAATGTATTTTTTTATTCTCTTTGTGAGTGCCTCACATGGGCATGTGTGTCCCACACCTTTCCCCCCTTAGGAATCCCATTCATACTTTATCCATATATTTATCCAGCTACTATCATTTATTTCTTTAGTGTGTATTGCCTAATTAAGTTAGAAAGAAAGAAGTTATTAATACACATACTTTAGAAAGAAAGAAGTTATTATACACATACTTTAAACTTTGTACAGTGAATTGTGTTACCCAAAGTTTGTTTGCACATTAAAGTTTTATGGGACATGTGACTGTGTGCAAGGGATGGCAGCAAAAATAAACAAAAAACAGGTCAATTATATTTTTGACACAAAACAGCCATAATGTTCAGGTATACCTCCTCTTCAATTTCTTCTGCACGTTTTTTGTAGTTACTATAAGTTGCCATACACCAAAGAATGACATAAATAATAAAGTTAATGAACACACAATGGTGTGTGATGTTCCATCATCCTAATCAATGTATATTATTATTTAACGATGTTGGGAAACATTAGTTATTAAATTCTGGCTACGGTAATGTTATTGATGTACAATATCATCCCTTTCACCCCTAAACCGGCCATACTTAGTATTTTACTCAACAATAGGGAACCCTCAGGAGTCAATGGCTTAATTAATAGACTAACAACATTTAAGATCAATGGCTGCACATTTTGCTCATTTTCATCCTGATTTAGATAAATTTACATAATTCTTTGCAGTGAGATAGTAACTTACCACAAAAGTGAGCAATGAATATGAATGAGCATGAAATGCTCACATCAAAATTAATAAGTAGTTAATATTGTGTCAGAGTTCTATCACAAAGTCTGCTTTGCCTTGAATTGCCCTTTGAAATTTAAACATTGCACAGAAGACAAGACCTGTTTATGTATTTCCAGACATCCCACATTAAATGCACAATTTTAATTGTTCATTTATTGTGGATGCAATTTACATCTACAAACGGTCAAGTGAAATTTTTACCTCCCCAAATAGAACTCACTCACAAAATTTCATTCCAGTTCAACCTACAAGGCTGATGGCAGTGACCACATCATTCCTCTCCATTGTATAGATTTCCTAAGAACATCAACATCACTTTTCAATAATTCGCTGGTAGCATAAATGATGAAACAATGAATAATTACTATGGCTAGACTTGATGAAGTTACCATAGATCAAGGACAGAATTTTCCAATAAAGTAATAAAATGGAACTTCATTATTGATTCATTTTAGCATATATTATCAAGCATGCCTTCATGATCACTTGATGTTACTAAGAATGATGTTTTGAAAGTTCTTTAAGTTTTTAAGGTAGTGTATCTTGAGAGTGCTTGCACATGAGATAAATGCAGTGAACCAGGTTGGTCTCAGACACACAAACATAAAATAGAAGTGGCGCGGCTGGTATTAAATTTCTGTCGAAGTATCTGTTGAGATAAGATGTCTTTAAAAGGACTGAGGACATCTCATAACTTTAAACGAGCACTGAAAGAAAATGAATGAAGTGACATATATACTTCCTTCCAGCGCTGAATTCAAGTTAGATAAATCGAAGCCTGCGAGTTCGAGGGATATATTTCGCAACCACGTTAAATAGTACTCCCTTCGCTACAAAGAAATCTGGCCTTTGCTCGTGTCTTTTCGCACTTTGAGCATTTGTTCCGATACAATCACTTACATGGAGAAATAAAGCTAAAAAGTATAAAAACTGACTGGAAGCAAATTCAAAGGCGTTGCTTCCCCGAGCAAATTAAAAGGACTCCTTACAAAAGGTGTAACGAACGAGAAATTCCCGCTGACTAAAATGCCCCTTGCAAAATCTTCCCCTGTTACTTAAAGTTTAAATGACCACCTTCAACTGGCCCAAGCTATATAGAACGATCGAAGAAGCACAGCTTGGAATCACCGCTTCGAAAGCCATTTTTGTTTACATCACAGCGCGCGGTTGGAAAACTGGATACTACAATTTTCAACAGCGAAATCAGACGAAGTCTCCTTTGTTGGTCAAAAGACTTTGGGACACTTGTCAAATTTTGGGCGAAAAGTAGAGAATTTACTGTACATGCTCCCGTCTTTATGCGCTGCCTTTTTCGCGCCCCCCTTAACCACAGAAAATGTTGAAACGTGCGAGCGATCGATGAACGGATCTTTATTTCGAAGACCGTGAAAAATGAACATTGAAATGGGGGGAGGAGGGAAAGCGGGAATTGTCCCAACAGTTTTGACCAGGATTGTAGTACAGAAACGTTTTTCAACACGTTGTCCAGGGTTTACAATATGCAATCGAATAACGTTGAGAGGCAACTGTATGGCACCCATCTGCTAAAACGTACCGTTTATCGTCGTAGGGTGAAAGGCGTGTTTTGGTTAATGTCAGAGAAAAAAATTGATGGCTTTCGCTTCGAATTTGATTCACTCGCGCCATCTGCACTTGTTCTCAAAGAGACAGGTCTTGGAGTCCTGGTGTCGGATATTCCTGTTAGTCACGTTCTTTGAAATGCCTTTCGCTGTTTTCTTTTCCACTGGTTTGTCATTTTCTGTGAACAGGATGGAGTACAATTTTGGTCGAGGTTCATATTCACGACAACGCTGTCGCGCTCAGTGGCTTCAACCTAGTGCGAAAGGACAGAGTTGATATTATTCACGGAGAGGTTTGCGTATACATTAGAGATAATATCAACTTTACTATCCTGGAAGACTTAGAAGATCGATCTTTTGAAGTGCTTTGGTTAAAGTTACGACCAGCTCGTCTCCCGAGGGGATACAGTTGTATTGTGCTGGAAACAATTTATCATCCGCCAAACAACAACGACCCTGCAATTTTAGATTATTTGTGGCAGAGTGTGTCGTCCATTGAATCGCGTTTTCCCAACCGTGGCTTGCTTATTGTTGGAGATTTCAATCGGCTAAACACCAAGCGCCTTCAAAACAGTTTTGGTCTTAAGCAGATTGTTAATTTCTCCACGCGAGGCGATAGAACGCTTGACCTTGTACTAACGAATCTGAATGAGTACTACAAGGACCCCATTCAACGTCCTCCTCACGGTCTATCAGATCACATGTTCGTAGAGGTACAGCCAAAGGATAGATCTCAGTTTCCCGACTCGCGATTAACAATCAAAACAAGGGACTTGAAACCCAGCCATCGCTTGGCTATGCGCACTTACCTCCACGAGGTTGACGCGCACACCCTCGTTGGCACTCGCCGAAAATAATCAGCCAGTGTTTCGATTTCTGCGGAACAGAGTGAACCGTGAGCGTAAGATCTGCGGGTAGCGGTACTACGACTCCAAAGTTAGCCAGCTTAAGCCCCATTTACACGAGCAATTTTTCCTTGACAAGTCCACTTGTCAAGGAAAACTTGCTGACTGTACACACTACCAAGTTTTCCTTGACAAGTTTTCCTTGGTAGTGTAAATGAAAAATATGACAAGTTTTCCTTGTCACATTTCCTTGTTGTCCATCTACACGAGCAAATTTCAGACTTGACAATTTTTCCTTGTCAAGGAAAAGCTAGCACGCCAGATTTTCCTTGACAAGGAAAACTTGTCCACTATTCCCCATCTACACGAGCAATTTTTCCTTGTCAAGGAAAAATTATCAAGGAAAAATTGTTCGTGTAAATGGGGCTTTGAGGAGTGCAAACCGTCTGCTTGGTGGAAAGAAGTTAAGAAACTGAGCGGCATGTCATCAGCCGTTAGGGACTCGGACGAGCTAATGAGATCATTACAGCACATATGTGAGGAGTCTCTCAGTGCCTCGGATTTGGCCAATCTGACCAATGCAAGACTTTACACCGTTATCTGCTGAAACTTTCCAGCAGCCGCAAGACCATTCCACCGCGCAACCATTTGCTGTTACTCTGCATGCTGTTTACCTCCAGCTAGCGTTGATCAATCCTAGGAAAGCGTCCGGACCTGACGGTATTCTTGCATGGTTCTTAAAGAAAATGCGGATCTCCTCTCCGATATGGTAACAGATATTATTAACAGCTCTTTTGCTGAAGGACCCTTACCACCTTCTTCGAAATCTGATGATACTGTGCCGATCCCAAAGCAGAAACCAATCAAGGACGTAAATAAACACCTGCGTCCCATCTCGTTAACGCCCGTTCTCTCTCAGGTGGCGGAGGAGTTTGTTGTTGTGGAGTATTTGCGACCATCAATTCTCAAGAAAATCGGAGATAACCAATTTGGGGCCATCCCAGAATCCTCAACAACGCATGCGCTAATCAGTATGGTGCATTCCTGGACCAAACGTACGGATGGTACAGGAGCCACCGTCAGGGACGTCTTATTCTATTACCGGAAGGCTTTAGACTTGATAGACCACGCGCTTCTCGCTAGGAAGCTGCTGGCCCTGGACATGCCGGTTGGCGTATCGTTTTGGATCATCGATTTCCTTACTGATCGCACGCAGAGAGTCAAGTTGGGAGAAGATTGCTGGTCTGAATGGAGGAATGTACCGGCAGGGGTGCCACAGGGAACCAAGCTCGGGCCGTCGCTGTTTATTCTCATGATTGATGACATTAACACCAGTAACACCGAACTGTGGAAATACGTGGACGACACAACTATTGCAGAGTGTGTTGAAAAGGAGGAAGATAGCCGTATCCAATGTGATGTGGAGGAACTGATCGCTAAGTCTAACCAAAACAAGTTCCAGCTAAACGAGGCGAAGTGTAAGGAACTACGGATTTCGTTCGCTAAATCAGCCGCGGACTTTGCTCCCATTGTTATTAACAGGAAAGCAATAGAGGTAGTGTCCACTGTTAAGTTATTAGGTCTTAATATATCATCCGACCTCCGGTGGAACTGTCATGTTGCTGAAATAAGTAAAATAGTAGCGAGTCGGTTATATTTTCTTAAACAACTGAGGAGAGCGAATATCCCTACCAAAGATCTGCTACTCTTTTACTTGACCTGTATCCGCTCAGTAATGGAATACGCATGCCCAGTGTTTCACAACGCGCTTCCCGCATACCTATCCGCTGAGTTAGAACAGCTACAGAAGCGCGCCATGCGAATTATTTTTCCGCTTGTTCGACTTGGAGACGCTTTCTCGACGCAGGCAGTCTATCACAACTAAGCTTTTTGATTCCATCACTTGTAACTCAGACCATAAATTCCATAAGCTCTTGCCACCTCGTAACAATTGTGAATTTAATTTAAGACGAAAGAAGAAATTTAATGTCCTCTGGCTAAGACGCAGAGACTTATGAACACATTTATATATAGTCATTGTAATTAAATTTTTAGCTATATATGTCTATATTTTCCCCATATTTTTATTAGATTTTATTATTGTAACAATTAATCGAATTCAGCCTTTGGCTGCGATTTTAATCAGAATAAACTATCTATCTATCCATCTATCTATCTATCTATCTATCTATCTATCTATCTATCTATCTATCTGTCTGTCTGTCTGTCTGTCTGTCTGTCTGTCTATCTATCTATCTATCTATCTATCTATCGGGCAAACAAATTCCTCGATGCATATGCTGTGGGTCTCGTCTTTCATTTTTCCCAGTACCTTTTTTTGTGCCTTGTACTGTACAGAAAATGGTCTCTTGGGTACGCTGACGTGTCAAAGTAATATAGGTCTTGAAGAAAATCCCGGTAGAGGTCATCTGTCTTGACATCATAGCACAAACTGTCGGTGTCTGTAAACAACAAGGGAGGGAGCCGCACTTTGAGACCATGTAATTGCAGTGGAAATCGTACATCAGCACTTTGGATAGGTCGAGAATTGTGAAGCTGACGTAAATGGGGCGGTTTAAGTACAACTTCGTCTTCTTCATGCTGACAGCGGCTAGGTCCTCGGAGAAGATGTGGAAGGTATTAGAGGACGGAGAGGCAGTAAGTTTGGAGAGTTTGTTTAGACTGGTCATCAGCTTGACATTCACGCGCTTTCGAAGATTCTCCATCGTTTTCCCAAAGACCGCATTGTTCATAAGTTTGAAATCTTTCTTAAAATCACTAGAGGATCGTTTTCTCTTCTTAGTATTGAAGTCATGTAATTCTTTAACCACGTACTCTGTGCAAAGCCAAGTACCTGGTGGATCTTTGGCAGCTTCATAACAAGGTCCAAGTACAACTTTAAGTTGCGGTAATGAAGAATGTAGTGAATTGTGTCGTAGAGATTTCGGACTACTTTAGGTGCAGACACGCCGCCTAGGTTTAGTTCTTCAAACAACTGTTGACAGTAGGGGGAAAGCATGTCTGAGGCCACCTTCAACTTCTCAGGCGCTAAAGGATAATCCGAGTGTAGTTCGTGGATTTCTGTTGGGTATCCTAGATCCACTTCAATATTATATCCATCTTCACCATCATCGGGTATAGACACGACATTCAGCTCCTCTATTTCATGCTCCGTCAACCAGAAAAAGTCGTCCGTTTGGAGAGGTTGACTCGTGGCCCATCCATACAACTTGTTGGCATCAAAATACATCATATAGTTCTTATCCTGAGTCGAGTTATAACGAGGTACATATGGGTTGTTTGCCTTAACCTAAGGATTGATGATCATGGAAATACTACTACAGATGCCCTTTTCGACAAACAAGTGCATGTCCGGCTCGGTTAATAAGTCTAATTCCACATCCATCAGCTTACGGAAGGCGGACCAAGCCAGGCTAGGAGAAGTGTAGTAACGAGAAGGGTCTAATACTTAGTTGTTTAATCAAATGCGTCGAAAGCTTTCAGACATCAGCCAACAGCAGTACGTTCGAGAGCAGGTAGAGATCGTGGTACTCGCCAAGGGTTTCCAATCGAAAGCTTGTAAACACTGTTTGTGCATGCTGGTAATCTTCATCGCTGATGTGCCCTTCGGTAGTCCCGCTGAAGAAGGCTTCTTTGGGTGGGAGTTGTCGCTCTTGAAACTTGCTCATATCGCCCATATTATCACACGGGTAGACTCCCTTCCTCAACAACACAGCCACTTTGCTTCCCTCGATGTAGCTCTTAAGAACATGAAATTTACCATCACCCTGACTTGCCAGATTAAACACAAGCTTTTCTGAGGATGCATTCATAAATTAAAACGAGTCAAGAAAACCCAAGTGGCCGAAGGATAATGGAATATATTTTTCTATATTCTTTAGAATACAGTTGATAGGCTTGTTCTTCATTTACCAGTGAGGTGTCAGTGATCTCGAACCCTACCAGCGCCAAGCTGTTCTCTACAAATGTGACAATGAGTGGCTTGTTGAAATTCTTGTTCATCAGCAGAAGTCAATTGCATGGGAACAATTTCTTCCACGAGACTGTGGATTCTTTCCTCTTCTTGCAAGGCTCCCAGTAATTTATCCTTTGCATCTTCTCCGGGATAGATTAAAGGAGGCTTATCGTGTTCTAATCTTTCGGAAACAATTACGTAAGAAAAACCACAGGCTTGATGTTCTGAAATTTCTTCGTCGAGGATTTGCTAGAATCTGATGAAGCAGATTGAATCTTGGTGGTCAGGCTGTCGAAATCAACGTAAATAACAAGTGAGCTCGTAGGTGTTTTTGGAAATTCTTAAACTGGGGAAACATGTCGTCCTCATTGGGCAGCTCTATTCTCTGAGGTCCATGCTGACGACATAGTGGCTTGTGGTCTTCAAGTAGCTGCTCCCGAACAAATCCATGTAGACAACAAGGAGAGTAATACATTTGAGTTTTGGTCCTTCTTTGGTTCGAAAGCAGTATGTTGAGATTTTTGATTAGGCAGTAATGACTTTTCTGCCCTCTTGTAAACAACAGCAAGTTGACATTCAAAGGAAACTCACGTTCTTTGGTGAAGTACACCGGGTGCAGATCTCCTTCAAATCCAAACACGTTGACGGCAATTTTGTTCTGCTTCTCAAACTTTGGTATCTTGCTTTCAGTTACAGGACACTCGATACCATCCAAGTTGACTTGATCCACATAGGGTAGGTAATGATAAATTCGCTCTGGGTTAGATTTTCGGGGAATTGGATGTAAAGCTGCCAAGACGCTCCACATTAAACACTCGTTATCCTCGTTTTCAATGTTAATGATGGCTTTCTTATATTTAAAAATTGCACCGTAACCAGGATGAGACATGTTGTGAATCTGAAAGACGTTCTCTGGTTAAAAATTGGTTAAAAATTATAAGCTTTCGGCTATCTATCTATAGCCTTTAACGAATGAAATATAAAAAAAGCACGAATTAAAATATATACGAAAAGGGGTGTAAAAATTCGATGCGGGTGAGAACTAAAATATGAATAAGAATGATCTAGAAAAAATTACAATAAAATAGAGTATTGTCTCGGTAACGGTTTAGAATTATTGTCCGCGTTAAACTGTTAACGCGGACAATAATTCTAAACCGTTACCGAGACAATACTCTATTTTATTGTAATTTTTTCTAGATCATTCTTATTCATATTTTAGTTCTCACCCGCATCGAATTTTTACACCCCTTTTCGTATATATTTTAATTCGTGCTTTTTATATTTCATTCGTTAAAGGCTATAGATAGATAGCCGAAAGCTTATAATTTTTAACCAATTTTTAACCAGAGAACGTCTTTCAGATTCACAACAGGCTTTCTTATACTTTAATTTTTTGGGTAAAGGAGGATAACTAGAACCTTTTAAGGGATTCTACTGATCCACGTTCAAATCGAGGTACAGGATTTCATATAGCGTAAAACCACTTCCTTCCTTCTGATACGTTGCGAAAGCACTTAAAAACTTCTGGCTTGCTTGGTCGAGCTGTTTTGCAATTTCATGGTCGTTTACGGTTGTCATGCAAACACTGCAAAAATGAAGTTTTCAGATCTCGTCACACCCATCTGCTTTCGGTTTGATTAACTTAACTTGAACACTCACGAACAACTTGAGCCCCCTTTTTGGTTTCTAGTTCTTGGCTCAGTGACTTTTTCTTACCGTGTAATACCATCCTGAGGTCGTGTTTCTCTTGAATTCGAGGCTTGAACTTGAGGGTTTTCAGGGCGTCTCTCAATGTGGTCGTCAAAGCGCAAGGATTCTCAGAACAACCAGTATCTTTGCCCGAGTGTACATCATTCTGCTCCGTAGTCGTATTGACCGTTGCGTCATCCCATCTCTATTGTTTTGGTCTATGCTGTCCATTTTTTTCTCCTTCGGGATATTTTCGCTTGCCGCCGTCTGGGCGTTCATCAAACTTTTCAAACTCCCATACCTTCTGGCGTTCCAAACACTTATCATGGTGATAGAACTTGCGAGAACAAGAATGACATTGGTGAGTTCTCTCTTGAGAATGTTTCTTCATATGGCGCTTCAATGCATCTTTTCGAATAAAGGCGTCGCCATACTGTTCACAAGAAAAAGAATAGTCGCCATGAATTGTCTTTTTGTGCCGCGTTAGGTTTGTCATCTGGGTGAGGTCCTTCGCACAAATATCACAGATGATAGCCATTTTACGAAGGAAGAGTTCTTCTTTGATTCACACTCTGCTAGCACTCGCGTTGAGATGAACGAATGTTTCCCCGGTGTCAGAATTTATCTTGGTATGATTACTAATTTAACTGGCTGAAACTATTGCAGTTGTTTTTGTGACTCCAATTAAATTAGCTCATTGTGCAGTTTGTATATGCGCAATCAATTGTGACGACCCGTTCAAGATATTAAATATTCTCATTGAAAAGAATAAGGACTCTAAGTATGTGCGCAATCAAGTGTATCAGTCCCGTTTAAGTTATTTAATATTAAAATCAAGTCAGGTCTCATAGAAAGCAAAAGCTTTATTGCGTTTTCGACTACTCTACAGCGTTAACATCGTGTGAGAAGAGAGGAGAAAACTTGAAAAATAGCTTTTAAGCCCGTTTGGGGAAGGGTTGGGGCGAGCTTGTTCGTTAGGCTTTAGGGTTATTAAGTGTAAGGGGCGAGGGATGTGGATGTAATTGCTCGATCCACGTGATCCACCAATCCACCCGCCGCAGAACCCCCACTTGGTATACTACTTCTAATGAAATTTAATGTTAGGAAATATTAGTTTAATATAGTGTTAGGTAATCTTACGAATTGTCGCAATACAATACCTCCGATTCCAGTTGGGACGACATCTCTCGAAAGGCATCGCTGTCCTTGTCCTGCAGATCATCCGTCCAGTCATTAAGGATTTTGATGGAAAACGTATATTCTGCAATAATTAACTTTACAGATGATCATGAATTTCTTAACATGCTTTGTTCGGAAAAAAAGGACCTGAAATAAGCATATTTTTTAACATCAGGGGCCAGTTGTTCAAAAGCCGATTAACGCTAATCTTAGGTTAAAAATTAACAAAGGAGTTTTATTCTCTACTCCCAAATGCTGTTCAAGGCTGATATTCGGTAAAACGTTACATTAGAAGACGTCAATCTTGAAAAACAAAAAATAAGCAAAGGAAACTTTCACCAAAGGGTTGAAAACATGAAACAAAAGTTTACGCTAATCCTGGATTAAGTTCATCGGCTTTCGAACAACCGGGCCCTGGGTATTATATTGTGGGTCAAATCCGTCCTCAGGTTGAATCCGCTTTTACCTAGGTTTTAAATTGGTGATCCTCGATTTACCAAGGTTGTCAAACCCCAAAAAGAACAGGCAACAACTATACCTTCCCTCACGCTCTGCCTTACACATCGCAACACATCGTCTCCAATGTTTGATATCAGTAAGCGATCAAAGAACTGTACTCTTCACTTACCGGTTCTCGAACTCGGACCCACCAGATCTATAGTACTGTGTCTCCACCACTTCACAATAACAGCAACAAACATGCTCAACTGCCCGTTTAAACATAGTTCTTTTCATTATTTACTTTTCTATAATAAGAAAAACTAATCCTTACCCGATCATATTTTTCTCTAGGCTTAATTGAAGCTTTGAAAAAAGTTTCTTCAATTCGTCTAAGTGCGTACTCAACTTAGGTAAAGTGAGGATAACCAATTTAACCTAGGTAAAAACGGATTAAACCTGAGAACAGATTTTACCGGCAACATATATTCCAGACATTTAATATGTTTGTTTTATCAACATTACGAGAAAAGAGAAATTCGGTTGCTGGCAATAGTTCTTTGGCTAAAGTAGTTCAAAATCAATTTCTAAACCAACCACCATCAGTGAACTGCTAAAATGTAAGCACCCTTGGTTCAATGCGTAAAATTATCTAGTCATAGTACTTTCTAAATGCTATTAAAGGTAACTCAGAGAATGAAACGGAAAGTTCATTGCAGGAATCTTTGATATGTCCATACAATGTCTCTTGAACTAACTATAACAAACAAACCTATCTCTGGACTCGGCGTCAAGGGCGTGACTTGTGTTGATACGAAGGTAGGTGCAGAAGATGCTGGCGTAATGGGCATGTTTCGAGAGGTAGCTGCCAACAGCGATTCCTTTTCTCGTAACGTGACTGCGATTGAGCTAAGACCGCCTCTCGTAGAGGGCAGCTGATCTGTTAAAAAAAAAAAAAAGCTAATTACTTTTTCAGTCTGCTCTTAATCTCAACTCTTGTTATTTTCGTCATCACATTTTTTCGGAAAAGGCTACAGACGCATATTGGCAGGGATGGCTTTTACCGGGACAGCAGGTGTGTACCTTTTTCTTTGTCCCTTATGGAGTGCAAATGTGGTTTTATTAACGACAACGTTGTCCAAAACATTAAATAACCGGAGATGTAAACGGTTAAAAAACGTGCCTGAAGCCGATGTCTTTGTTACGATGGGATTTACTTGGGTGGAGATAACGCCGTGAATTCCTGTCGAGGTAGTTAAAGGCTTGTTAGGTGAGGAACTTGGCGATCTTGAATACTCCCGTTGTGACTGTGAGGCGGTTTTTGCGAGCCAGTTGCTTGACTTGGGTGGTGAGAGATCTGTGTAGAAAGTATAACGGTGTTATGTCAATATCATGTGAGGCCGTCCCTTGGCTACAAGATTTTGTTTCTGCCATATTTAAAAAAAAGAAATAGAATTCTTACAGGTATAAATACAAACACGTAGAACTACAAGCAAGCAGTATAAATATAAGCAAATGGGGTTTGACTTGCGATAAGTCTGTCTGCAGTCGCCTCCATCAATGTGGCCAGAGATCACTTCCCGTATCGACACCGCATAACGGGCTTAATCTGCTGAATCTCTACACAACGAGGGTTTTTTTTTGCCATGTATTATGGTTCTTCCTTCTTATAGAAACAAACCTTTGATTTTGATACGATCTGCTCTAATTACAATCAGGGGCCTGCCAGTAGAATTAAGATTATATGAATAGACGAAGGGAGAGATATGAGTCCCTTCCCAGCTCCTTCCCTCGCATGTTATTTATTCCATGCAATGCTTTCGGCCAGTGTTGACTTCTTAATTCTCATGCAACGTTTAAAAGCTGCTGGAAATGCCGGGAGCACATGGTTTGTGCCCCAGTGGTGTATGGGATTACGTCACTGAGTTGTTTTTTTTCCCTTGGGTTTCCCTATATGGGCGTTAAAAGCGTGGATCGAAGCACATGTTAGCGGACAATACCTGTTTTTTCTCATATATTCTCCCCTTTGTCTGTTCATATGATTGGAATTATATTTCACAGACTCCGGTTGAAATATATGAGACAACAAGAGGTACAGCTCAAATAAAACCATTGCAAAAGGAAACAGGAATTATACTCCTTACAAAGGAAAATGGAGCAGAAAACAACAGTATTGGGTTTAAAAAACAAACTAAAAACAGCCACAGAAGAGTAACATTCTTGTTTTAATGCTGCAGGACAGCGTGGCAATAATCTGGGCTCCACACAGACTTATAGTAGAATCTCTGAAAGGTAGAGGCAACTGATCAATCTGCCATCTTTATCATAACATCCAAAGAAACTTTGCCATTGGCAGCTGCAGTAGTGGAGGCACTATGCACTGAATGTGCCCTGGAAATGTCTGTGTTGATGTTAGCATTTTGAAGGGTTAATCGCAACCGACGTGGGATAGTGGCAGAGGAAAGTGGTTTTTGGGGCTTCGCGTATAACATAAACATTAGGTCAGGTTCGGAACAAGGCAGGGTAGGACGAACCGTGCAAGTAACCTTGGGGTAACAACCCAAAGCCTCAAATAGACATAGGTGCCGATTGTGAGGGAAACGAGCAATGAAAGCTTCGGCTGGTTGACTGTGATTGCCACATTGCCTGGGAGCAGAAAGATAGAAGAGACCTTCTGGGGTGACCCTGAAACAACGAAGATCAAGTCTAGCCAGGGAAGATGATCTTTCCAGGCAAGCCGAGGCAAAAAGCATGACAAGTTTTCGTGACAGCTGCTTAAGAGATAGGGCGCTGTTATTCCCTTAGGAGGAGAGATAAGCGGTTAATTTATTGAGATGCCAAATATGGGAGTACCTTGGCTTCGGAAGGCAAGAGTTGAGAATGCCCTTGATAAGCTTAACAACATTAGGATGCTGCCCAACAAGAAAACCGTCAATCTTAGGGTGGGCTCAGGAGATAGCTGAACGCAACACGTTTATGGTGCAATATTGTTGACCATCTAAAAAGGCATTGGCTATAAACTACTGGGGCTGAAACAGGAACAATTTGCCATTGAGTACACCCACTATTCGAGCTGGACCAGGTTCACTAGTAAGTTTTGCAAGCAGTGGATTGAGAGGATTATAAGAGATGTCTGGTAACCTGTTCAGAAAACGCCCTCTGTTTGATAGCACTGCCGGAGATGTAGGACACGCACAGATGAAACCGAGGGTGCAATTTGATGTACTTTGTCTGGATACGAAGGATGCCGCAAACGTGAAAGCTATGAGGTAGTAACACAGTGTTGCTGATCAGAGAGGCCACCATGGTTGAGCCTGCCATACTGGGGCTACATGAAATATATCTAAACACTGTTTATCCACCTGGAGAACTCTGCCCGAGTTGGAAAAGTTAGAATAACTGGGTATTCGTAGTCGAACTGGTGGTCCTTCAAAGTTTGTATCAGAAGAATCTGAAGAGCCCTGAAATATATGGGGGCTTTCCAAATGGCAAGGCGAGAATACTCCAGGGTTAAGTACCTAACAGCTTGACTAGGTGACGAGCAGTTATTTGAATCCGAGAGAGAGCACGTTTGCAAGATGCAAGAACCTTCAGAACTTTTTTTTCTCGGGAAGATGAAAGGTCATCCTTGGGAATCTCTGACAAAACCAAAATATGCGATTGCTTGTGAAGGGGCCACTGTTGATTTCTTTCAATTTATCTTAAAGCCTAATGACCTGAGAAGAGCCAGGGTCGTCTGGGTGAGATGCAAGGCTATCTCCTTGGATGACGCAAGAAGAAAAATGTCGTCAAGGCATGACTTGCGTTTCTAACTATAACAAACATATCTATTTCTGGACTCCGCGTCAAGGGCGTGATTGGTGTTGATACAAAGGCAGGTGCAGAGGATCATGGCGTTATGGGCATGTTTGGAGAGGTAACTACAAATAGACATTTCTTTCCTCTAACGTGACTGCGATTGAACTAAGACCGCCTCTCGTAGAGGGCAGGTTATCTGTCGAAAAAACCCCACTAATTACTTTTTCAGTCCGTCCTTAAGCTCAACTCTGGTCATCAGAGCTTTTTGAAAGAGGCTACTGCCTTATATTGGGATGGTGTTTAGCACAAGAGTGGGTGCCTTTATCCTCGTCCCTTACGGAGTGCAAATGTGGTTTTATCAAGGACAACGTTGTCCAAAACATTAAATAGTCGGAGATGTAAACAGTTAAAAAACGTGCCTGAAGCCGATGTCTCTGTTACAATCGGATTTACTTGGGTGGAGATAACGCCGTGAACTCCTGTCGAGGTAGTTAAAGGCTTGTTAGGTGAGGAACTTGGCGATCTTGAATACTCCTGGTCTGAGGGTGAGGCGGTTTTTGCGAGCCAATTGTTTGACTTGGGTGGTGAAAGATCTATGTAGGAAAGTACAACGGTGTTATGTTAATATCATATGAGGCCGTCCCTTGGCTACAAGATTTTGTAAACAAATAGAGTTTTCCCGTGTATTCAGGATCTATCTTCTTATAAAAAAGAAATACTTTATTTTGATACGATCTGCGTTAATTTCAATTTAAATCTCCCCAATTATTATCGGCTATATAACTTCAATAACTGTAATGATGATGAAAATAACAGGCGAAACGAAGGAACCCCATAAATCACAGGAGTTACACGAGGCAGGCCTCCTTAGATTTTGGAAAATAGCCTACGCAGACATCTCTCGAGCTATTTCTGCTCCCCCAGTTGAGAGCGGGACGGTCAGTTGACGACGGCGCGTACAGCAAAAATACCCGAAATTAACTGGGTCGAGAACCCCGTCGCGTTGTGTTTCAGAAGTGTGTTTGCACATAAAGGGGTCATATTTTGGAATACCTTTAATTCTGGAAATAGACGTTCAACTTGCATTGTCGCTTTTCGATGAACTGAGTTTCTCTGTATACAATTGGGCAAGCGCAAACAAGGATGTTTACGGAAAAGGCAAAGTAAATGTTTATGAATTTTATTGTACTCATTCCATTCCATGTACTTTCTGTCTGAAGAATGAGTTTTTTTAATTTGCAACTCATATTTTAATAAGCCAATTGATAGTGTGACGGTGAAAATTAAGAAGTTGTTGTCACACTCTCGTAAGAGTGATTTCGTGCTACTGGCTTTCGTGATCTTGGTTCAAGCAAACTTGTATTTTGTCTTAAGTTATTGGTTAAGCGGTCACTTAAGCTTGATTATTTATGCTTTGTATTTGAGTGGAAATTGCTTTTAATGCAGGAATTCATATTTAATGCCCTTGTCTT
This sequence comes from Montipora foliosa, assembly GCF_036669935.1. Taxonomy (NCBI): domain Eukaryota; kingdom Metazoa; phylum Cnidaria; class Anthozoa; order Scleractinia; family Acroporidae; genus Montipora; species Montipora foliosa. Next base: position 134,195 of record NW_027179725.1, on the reverse strand, counting down.
TAACGTGACTGGGAATATTCCTTTGGAAACTGATTAATTGATGACATTCATAACAGGATCAGATATTATATTGAAAGTATTGTTTGTTAAGTACACAGAAATGCTACAAGCTGACTTATGATTTAATTAATTAATGTAGCATAAATACAGTATTCACAGTATAATTACATCATATTATTAACAGGATCATATTACTGTATTTTCAACAGTATTTCAGTCCAAAGTGATACTAGAGAACAACATGAATGCAAACAAGTCATTAAAATATGCGAAACTGAACGGGATGTGTGTCACTGACTTCTTTAAAAAGAGATGACATGGACTGGGTCTGTTGTGCAATTTGTTGTTGAATTATAATTAATTTTATTTTCTGATTGTGAGAAGCCTGGGTTGCTTGCAGCTGCGCCATGAACTGCTCATGTTGCATTGTTTGGTTTTGCCGCTCCATTTTCTATCCTACAATTCTTGTTCCTTGAGCTGCCTTAAATTGTCACCCTTCTTTTAGCCATTCCAGTACATCTCCTCCTGATCTTCTTGTTTTAACTTTTTACCCTCATCTTTCTCTGTCTCACTGTGTCTCCTCCTTGTCTCGCCAAATGTCTCCAAAGCTCTTTGTCTCATGTCTGTTGCTTGTTTCGTCTCTTTTTCTGCTGCTGACGCTTTCTTTGGCTCAACCTGCTCTTCAGTTGTTTTCTCCGATTCTGACTCCAATTCCTCCAGGCATACCTATACCCACCTCGCACAAAAAGAGAAGTTACCTCGATAGATTCAGCTGCAAGGGCAGTTGCAAGATTCATCCATGCTGTTCCCCTCTCTTTCTTTGCTCCCATACTTACTTACCAAAGTCCCAGCTGTAATTTGTCTCAACAGCTTCACATCTTTGGACTCAGTCCAGACCACAATTCGCGCCTTTGAATGAAATCCCAAAAAAAAAAAAAATCCTTGTTAGGCAGAAATGAATGAATGAAAGCATCTGTTGCTACAAAAAGACATGTCAACTGAAGGCTTTGGATGTCTATATGGTTGTGACCCATAGGGGTTTACATGACAATAGCACAATAGCCCTAATAAAAATGAGAAAAACAAGACTTGAAGGATTGAGATAGATGAAGTCTGAGTGAAATGATGCCATATTGGAACTATTATTATTATGCTCTAATACTCTCAGATAAAAGGTGTTATATCTGGTTTTCATTGGCTCCAGGCAACAGCCAATTGCCCGGGGTAACCAAGAAGCATCCTTCCTTCTTCTTTTCTTTTCTGTCTGCATCTCCAGCACTCTTCTAAGAATTCTTGCCGTCCCTAGAAGTGCAGATCTCCGAATCAGTTCAATGAATGTGTCCACACCAATGGTCCTCAGATTGTCTTTTAACCTCAGCGGTATTGTTCCCAGTGCCCCCACCACTATGGGCATCACCGTTGCCCTTGCGCCCCACATCTTCCAAATTTCTTTCTCGAGGTCTTGGTGTTTCTCTACGTTTTCGTCTTCTTTTGCTCTCACCCTTCCATTTTCCGCCATTGCCACGTCTATAATTTGGCAGTTCTATTTTTTGTCGATGATTAGTAAATCCGGTCTCATAGCCTCAATCTTATGGTGTGTTCTTACACTGAACTCCCACAACATCGTGCAGTCCTCATTTTCAAGTTCACTGTTAGGGACATGATCATACCACCTCTCATTTCTCTCAAACCCATGTTGTCATGTCTCTTTTCATACTCTTTTTATGACAGTTTCGGGGATGCGCTAACAGTGTGGCTGGTTGTCTCATTGCTTTGTTTGCACATTCTGCATTTGGGATCGGCCTGTGGCCTGTCGATCGTTGCTTGTACGTAGTTTGTTCTTATTACTTGATCTTGTGCTGCAACGATAAGAGACCCTGTTTCTCTTTTAAGCTTTCCTTCTCTCTTCTCAGAGGTCTATGGCACGTATCAGGTTTCCAACGTTTAGCTTCGACTGCACAACTTTTCTAGCCCGACGTGAGTATTCTTTCCCAAGTTTTCTCTTCATGTGGTTGTGAGGCATACCGTCCGCCTGAAGCACTCCTAAATACTTGTATCTATCGCCTTCTTTCATAGCCCTTATTGAAGTTTCGTCAGGTAATGTAATCTGTTCTGACTGTGCTAGCTTACCACGTTTCAGTACCAGAAGAGCGCATTTTTCGATGCCAAATTTCATTCATTATTATTGTTATTATTATTATTATTATTATTATTATTATTTTCATTATTATTATTTTTATCCATTTATAACAGCGTTCTCTGTCAGCTGCAAGTACACGTGGGCATCTGGCATCCTCCCTAGACTTGAGGTGTCCAGACTGTTGGGAAACCCTTCGCCATTTTACATCTAACATCAACCATGCTGTCCAATTAAGTATCCAAGTCTTTCCTGAGTAGTGTTGCAGAGCCTAGCAGACACGCTTTCTGTAACAGATCGAATGCACTTGTCATTTCTAAAGCCTCAAGACCTTTAAGAATTCCCTTAGGCACAGTCCCAATGACGATCAGAATAATCTTTACTTCGTGACAGTCCCACACACGCCTAATTTCTCGCTCAAGGTATTGATAGTTTTCAACCTTCTCTTGCTCCTTGTTCTTTGTCCTGGTGTCGAAGGGGCAGGCTACGTCTATTACAAGACATGATCTTGACTGCTTATCAAGAACAACAATATCTGGTTTGTTGTGGTCGATTCAATGGTGTGTCTGGATCTTAAAATCCCACAGCCACTTGACCGCTTCTGATTCAAGCACAGACTGAGTCTTATGATCATACCATTTTACTACCCTTTCAAATCTGAATCGTTCACAGAGCTTCCAGTTTATGACAGCTGCCACTTTGCCGTGCCTCCATAGACGGTTATGTTTCTGCATCCGTCCTAGAACATCTCTGCTTCGCTTTGCTCCTAGTTATTCCCTCACACTCCTACTCAGTCCCTTAGAACATCCATTAAGTACATGTATTATAATGTTGATTTGAGTAATCTTGTAGCCGGGTACTGCTTCTTGATTTCCCATCGCAGTGGAGCGTACTTGCAGGTTTTCTCCTTGTCCTTCTGTTTCCGGTTCTCAATCCAAGGGCAGCTCATCTCCAACAGGGTTACTGTCTTCCTCTCCTTATCTACAATCCTCGACTTCACTCTGTTAGCTCGCACCTCTGTGTGGTCTGCCATCTCTGTTCTCTTACGCCTTCACAGTACTTGTTTTGTAACGCCTTTTTCGTCCACATTCCAATTTTGCCCCCCTCTATCTTCCCATTCTCTGCTGTAGTGCCCGATGGAATTGGATATCGCAGCTCTAACTTCATTCATAGCTCCTCTGCATACTTCTGCGCATTCTTTACCAAGGAGCGCGGCCCAGTCCTTTCCGCTTTCTCTTTAAACCGTCGGACTAACCCCATAGCTGGATCTGTATTAGCATACAACCTCGTCGCCGCTTTAATCTTGGTGATTTTATGTTCTGACTCAATCGACTTTAGACCCCGTCCGCCCGATCTCCTAGGGAGAAAGAGCAAGTCACTGGACGCTGAAGGGTGTTTCCCACCAGTCTCCACCATGATTTTCCGAGATTCTCTGCAATGGGCCATTCTTGCGTCCAAATAAAGTACGCAAGTACTAGTAGCGCAAACTGATTGCTTGCAACTACCTTGTAGTAATCCGATAGTGGACTCTACCATATCACAGACATTCGCTGAAGGTACACTCTCGCAGCATTCTCCAAAGCGAGGTTGTCCTCCTGTCTGACATTCCCTATGACTCCTAGAAATTTGTACTGAGAATCCTCTATCAAGCTCTTAACCAGTTCTTTCTTTCCACACCTCGTATCAGGTGACTCTTGGAAGCATCCTCCCTTCACATACACTACCGCGCACTTATTTTCGTTCCATTGAAAGTTAACATCTTCCATGGTGACTCTTGTCTCTCTCAGGACTCTTTCAAGCTTTCCTTCCGACGCAGCGTCGACTTTCAGATCGTCAATATACAAGAAATCAGTAATCTTGGCGCCTATGGGTTTGGATAGTTTATAGCCCTCGGTTGCTCGCATTTTCCCGGCGATAGGAATCAGACACAACGTGAACACCTTGGGACAAAGGGCGTCCCCCTGGGGGAGTCCCTTAGAGAAAATTATTTGGTCAGAGGTTTCCACACCTTGCTTTGTTCTCACTGTAATCTTGGTATTCCACTTGGCACTATGGCATAATCCCTAGCACTGACAGCAGATAGAAGATTCCAAACAACGGATCCTCCGTAAGATATAGAGTTTTTCATGAAATAAGGGTCAAAACGTAGTACGCTAACAAGAGGTTGATGACGGAGGTCGTACTTAGACTCTTTCCTTTGGATTAAATGTTCCAAGCATTATGGAGTTATGCGATTGTAGATATTATAAATTAAAGGGGCTATTTTTATTATTTTACCATACATATGTCGAATAAAGAGTCCATTTCAGCTGTTTTGCGAACATTTTCAGAGGGCATGTCGCGCGGGAGGTTATAAATGACTCTGGCTGCCCTACAATGTATTGATTCTAAGGAATTAAATTCGTTTTTGTATGTACAACACCACCAAATTGGTAACGCATATGTAACCGATGGTAAAATGACTTTAAAATATAGATCTAAAAGCAAATTCCTAGGTAAAAAGCGGCTGCGTTTGATCAGGATGAGCTTGTTAACAAACCCTGTCTTAAGCTCTGATATGTGATTCGTCCATGTGAGCTTGTTGTCAATGGTTACACCTAATAGCTTGGAACTGGAGGACCGTTTTATGTGATGCTGATTGATTTTTAAACCGAAAGCCTCTTCCGGGGACTCGGATAGTTTCTCCCCTGATGCATCCCTATCTTCGTGGAGCCACTCTGATACCACACATCCAGTCCCTTCCGTCTGCCATAACATTCTCCAAAAGGCCGTCGCCTCTGCTACATTAGAAAACATATTTTCACTACTCTGCATCCTGCTGCCCGTGATCGTATCTCGGCTTGCCCACTCTTCCCTGGTTATCTATGATCTTTTTGAAATTCGAGTAGACGCCTCCGGGGTCAAGCTCAAACTGCTTGTTGATCTCTCTAGCTTCCTCCTGTTTCTTCCTGTTCGCGTTGTTTCTCTTCAGCTTTCTTAACTTCGACTTCTCCTTTTCCATGTAGGCGACCAAATTGGCCACTGATAGTGTCTTACATTCCTTCAGGAGTTGAGCTCGGTTCTTTTTTCCCTTTTTTGTGATCTTTTTATTCAACCTTGTCCTTTCTAGTTCTGCTTTAGCTTTTGATAACTTTCCTCGGATCGCTTCCCTGGCATTACTCGAGCCCAGTCTCCGCATGTTGTCATTTCCGCTCTTTTGCTTCTTCCGACCATTGCTAATGTAAAATGCCACGACAAGTGAGTCAAGAATGCAATTAACCAGCCACAAGTAACCAAACGGATTTTCAGAAGGATTAATGGCAGTTCCACTTTTCAGTAGCTCGCTTGCTACAGCATTGATGTTCGAGATATCCGCTTTTGTAAGACGTTCCTTTGTTCTCGTATCATAGCAACGATTACTAAAGTCTCCTGGGGGCTGATTCCTTGATGCGAGAATTGGAGCCGCTAATATCCCTTATTCACGATAGCCGCCATGTTGGTTTTCAAATTGTCTTGCAAATTAGCCATGTGTTATGCTGGGGGGCAAACATTGGAATAAAGGCAAATTGCGGAAAATCAGCTCGTCGAAATATTGAATTAACATTGGTAAAAGTACATTTTAGAATTTAGAATTAAGTACCTTTTATAATCATTTTATATCTTTTTGATTGCCTCCGACATTTTGACTTTCTACTTTGTTATCTGCTCATTTTTCACTAAAAAAACATCGAAGTAACTTGTGTAAGCATTCTATTTTACTACCTAGGTGATAAACATTTAATGAACGTGAAACAAATCATCTGTGTGGTTAAGATGTTCGTGATAATCTCCCGAACTTGTGTTGTTTGCCCCCTCAGAAATGTGTAGCTAATTTGCATGATAAAGGCAACTCCAACATGGCGGCTATCGTGAATAAGGTCTATTGCAATAACTCACGCCCTTCGTCGCTTAAGTGGTGTCGAAGGCCCGTGACGCCTTCGATGTGCGCAACAATGTGGTCCTCTGTGGTTTGGCTTGCTGTTGTAGCATGCAAATCCGTCTCTAAAGTTGGTCGCGCTTCATTGCTTGAATCTTCCGATTCTGTAATATTACCGCCTGCTCCTTGTGTTTCTCTATCCCTGATCCTTCGCACACTTCTAACAATTGTTTTACTCACATGATAAGAGACAGTGTACCGTGCAATTGACCATTTTTGCCGATGGAAAGCCTCGCATCAAACCCTTTTTGATCTTTGAGGGCACAGGACAAAGAATTCCAGACAGAGAAACGAGGCAGTATGATCCAAGAGTCGTGGTCAAGTTCCAAGAGAACGCGTGGTGCAACGAGGAAATGATAGTCTTCTGGCTCAGGAATATGTGGAAGAAGCCAAATATGTTTGGTCAAACACGCGATAGACTTCTTATCTATGATGCGCATAGAGCTCAAACAACATAGAGGGTAAAGACCATTCTGACGCAGGAGTGCAAGACGACAATGCGGCTTGTACCTCCTGGCGGAACAAGCAAGATTCAGCCACTCGATGTTACATTTAATGCAGAATTTAATTAAAGAAAGTGTCGACACACTAGCCACGAAACTCTTGTCTGCAATTCCAGAGCGCTTTATGACGGGAAAAGTGACCGCTGGTGATCGGCGTGTGCTTTTCACGAAATGGGTGGGTACGGCATGGCAAGAGACCTCGCGCCGACTGAAAGACACAGTTATCCGTTCATTTGTGAAATGTGGAATATTTCCGGTAGCAGGGACAGTGAAATAAATATCGACGGTTTACTGGACTACCGCATGGGTTAATCAGCCGATATCGAGGAGATCGAGTTCTTCCCTGACTCAGAGTAGGAAAGCTAAACTACTTCGATTGTACTGCATGACGCGCCGCTGCGTTTTAGTCTGTACCCCGTACCGGTATCTCAATGCCATTTAAATGAAAGAAACACGTTCATGTTAATCAGGACTAAAACTATATATAGAGTTTTCAATTTCAATTTGAAGAAACGTTCCTGTTGTTAATACGAAATTATACCCGTTTAGTTCTTACATCGCTAGATTAGTGAACTGATGTCAAGGACAAATGGTGGAATAAAGCTTCCCCTTGTTGCAAATGAACAATTTCTGAAACTGCACGAACATATTATTGTACATTAAAATTGTGACTATTGGTTGACAAATTAACGGTATAGGTGGTTTGCAACCAACCTCTATAGACAAAGATAACAATGCTGCAATGTACAATTGCTGGTGGACGAACAAAAGGAGCTTTACGGTAAGTTAATAACCAATTTACTTTCGCAAGATTTATTAAAAGTAAACTTAGCTTTACAAGGTTGAACGCAAAAACATAGGCCCGCAGTAAATTGAATAATTATATAGCTGCATCGTAATCCAATATGGCCAACCGATCTATTTCTTATTAATTTTTAACAACTGTCCAAATTTAAAATAAATTAGATAGTTTTTGCTGGAACGTTTACTTCGGCTTTGAACAAACCGTTCAATTTGGGAGGTAGTGTGGCCGAGTGGCAGTGTGGCCGAATGGTTAGGGCCCATGCCTTGAGATCCGGAGATCCCGGGTTCAAGACCCGCTCTGACCACTCATTGAATTTGTTTCAGGTACATAGTCCCTGGTTCACTTTCCTAGTGCACTTGTAAAATAGCCAACTGGTTTGCCTCCCGCCAGTTGGGATTCTTAAAAAAATTGTATATATTCAATATAGCTACTCTAAAAATCCGAGAGTAAACAAAGTGATTATTATTTATTATTTTAACCAATCAAATGTCAAGATAAATAAAAGAACCGAGTATTGGCCAATCAGGTTGCAGCTATTAGCCAGTATCAAAAATGCCATATTACTCTTTGTTTGTCCCTCCAAAGTTTTACATAAGCATTGTTTTCATTTTCTCTTGGGACTTAAATGGTCCCAAGAGAAACTGGAAACAATGCTTCTGCAAAATTTTGGAGGCATAAAGAAGGAGTATGATGGTATTTTTGATACTGGCTAATTATCACTGCTATCAAACTGCTGTTTTCTCCAAATTGAAGGATCACACATGATGCTGCATGTATGTGATTGATTTGAGTGTCAAATGTTCATCTGTTTTTGGATGCTATATAATCAATAGGTAATAGGACTACATGTTTGTCCAATGGGCCATTTCCGAGTTGCTGTTTGTCTCGGTTTCGAAGTGAGTCCTGGTGCTCAACTATTGAAAGGGAAATGAGTTTGGTTTGCATAAGAATACGCAATTCATTTCCATTTGAATGGCTGTGCACCAGGACTCACTTTGAACCTGAGGCATGCAGGAACTCGGAAATGGGCTATTTGGAAATAATTGGATTCTACATGCCAAATTGGACTCAGGCCACGGCCTTGTCCAATTTGAGAATCCTCAGATTTTTTCTCATCCAATTATTTACAACTTAGACAGCATGTCGTCCTATTACATATACAAATTAGAAAATATCTCAGTAAACAAATGTATTTTCTAATTTGTTCAAATTGTTCAGAATTAGCACAATTTCGATTGGGAAAAGCTTTTATAATCTAAGAGAAGAGACCATTCCCCCCCCCCCCCCCCCAAAAAAAAAAAAAAAAACAAAACAAAACAACAACAATAACCGGGACTAAGTTACTTCGGTAAAGCCTGGTTTTCACTAGCGACGCAAGCACAAGCGCAAGCAAAAACGCAAGCCTAAGAGCGCTTATTTTACCGTGAAAACGGGCCTGACGCAAGCATAAGCACAGCGCAAGAACAGGCGCAAGGATCATTTTTTTCCCTTTTTTTCTTGTGCTTGCTCTTATGCTTGACGTAACGCAGGCACAACCCAAGCTGTTTTGTTCTCCCAATGAAAGAGACCCTTTCCAGATCCACTCGCAGCGTAGCGTTGCAAGAGAGAACACTAAGGTAGTGAATCTGTAGTCCCTGCGTCGTGTGTTTGGGCATGTTTGAGGTTGCATTATGATTCGTTTTCACTTCAGACAAATCTATTGTGCTTGCGTTTATGACTGCACCTGCTAGTGAAAACCGAGAATAACGTTTCGTCGGGAAAGTCTCTTTGGCGGAAGTGCGCCACCACGATAACACTAGCTGTTTATCTGCAACAATGATTTTTGGTATTCTGAAAAAAAAAATTCACCCTTCTCCTAATGAGATGTTAACAAAAAACACGCAGTTTTTCTCTCCTCTTTACGTACTTGGTCGGGACGGGAAAACACTAGAAATGCCGTCATGAACGTGACGTGATCTTGATCCGAAAACGTCAATACGCCAACCGGAAGTAGGGTCCAGACTATTCCGCGCGCCCTCCCATCGTCAAAAGACGTCCCCATCCTGATGGTAAATTACTCTATTATTTCTCATTATGTTTAGTGCAGGACGTAGCCAGAAGCAAAGGACGTTATAATGCAATATAGAGCGTGTAAATCGTTATCACACTGGTGGTTTTGTTGTTACAAGACTTAAGTAACTTAATCAGTGCTTGTTGATGTTGATGACGATGAGATCATGAAAGTGATAATTGCTAGGCTTACAGTGGTGGTATTGATAATGACAATGATGATCATTATGAATGTATGGTAAGCTTTTATAAACCCGTTTCAAAATACGCTTAGAATATATTTTGATACTTATCCACCTATCACCCAAGCTGTAACACAGGATTGCACAAATGATGAGTGTTCCGTTTCCATCCTTGTCTTTGGTAAATGATAATGACGTTGTCTCAGAGAGAACCTATAATCAACAATGTGATCGCGAGGTAGCACTTCATTTTATGTTTTTCTAACCTGTCTCACAAAACACTCCTGTAAACCCTGCAGTGCAATTACAAGAGTAACTGTGGACGCCATCCATGCATGATGCACCGTTAGCGCATGTGTGATTAGCACAATCGTCGATGTCTAAAAAGGGAAATAAAGTGGAATGATTAGTGTCAGGTAGAGAACTACTTGGTCACAAGGGAGACAAAGGAAAATACTTTATTACTACATTGTTATTAAGTTCAGTTGGTGTTTGACCCACCTGTTTCGCAATGTGCGCCAGTAAATCCCACTGTACAGTGACAGGAGTAAGTGTTGATGCCATCAACGCACGATGCCCCATTATTGCACGTTTGATTGACACAATTATCGACATCTAAAAGAAAAAAGAAAAAGGCCACATTTTTATCACGAAAACCGCGTGTCTGTACTGAAACGGGACCCAAAGCTCTGCGTGAAGTCGCACTAGTTTGCTGACGAGATTGACGGGAGATGAAATGATAACTGATAATGTGGGATAAATTGGCCACAATTTTGACGTTTTTATTTCACCCGACACCAAGAATATTGATATAATAAACAGCACGCAATCTCTTAAGCAAAAGTGGGGTTTAATATCGGCAAAGAGCCAAGTACGCATCAAAAGGCAACAAAAGCCTGAAGAGAAGGCCGAAGCATGCGGAGGGGGCGGGAAAAATTCTTCTACAGTAGCGGAAATCTGTGTTCGGATGTTAACACGATGGGAATGAAGGCGAGAAGGACCACGAGTTAAACTGATCTTGCCTATAACGTCGTATGGGGCGCCAGGTGTGAAAATATTATTTAAGTACTCTCCCGCTATATTTACAAATAATACATTGAAGTACCTTTGCGAATTATAAATTGCAAGGTTGCGAACTTTGTGATTTATAAATCACAAGGTTACGAACTTCGCGATTTATAAATCGCAAAGTTACCAACTTTGCGATTTATAAATCGCAAGATTACGAACTTTGCCATTTATAAATCGCAAGATTGCAAACTTTACGATTTATTAATCGCAAGGTTACCAACTGCGCGATTTATAAATCGCACAGTTGGTAAAATTGGCAACCTTGCGATTTATAAATCACAAAGCTCGTAATCTTGCGATTTATAAATCACAAAGTGTGATTTAGAAATCGCACATTGCGATTTATAAATCACAAAGTACGGTTTATTAATCGTACTTTTGCGATTTAATTATATAACCGCAAGCACATGAAATTCATTCCGCGGGCTCGTGGTCCAATGTTTTGATTTTTTGGTGCAAGACAAAACTTGACAAGACCGCTCTCCTCAGCCGTCTCAGGAACAATTTCTGATGCATTAAGTGCTCAGGAATCATCGCAGAAAAGTGAGGTAAGGATAGCTTTTATTTTCTTCATCAATTTTATTTCGATTTATGGCGAATCGGTCTGAATTGTAAGCTTCGTTTTTTTAATTTGCAGAGCTCGAGATTACAGAATCTTTATCTTACTGCATCTATCCCACCCCAACCGCACCTTCTCAAGTTTGCACGATTTCATCTAGCTTTATCTATACCAATGTCGTTACACGCTCTCATTAACGACGAATGAGAGAAGTGATCCTCGGACTTAGGTCGACAATTTAAGCAAATGTCTCTTTTTGACACATGAAAAATTCAGGTGGCTCCAACGGCATTCGAACCCATGATCTCTGCGCGCGATGCCGGTGCAATGCTCTCTGAAGCTACACACTTAGGCGAGGGTCTTGTTTCTGTGATGGACTCGATGAATGAAATGAATCTATATTAACATTATCAAAAATTCCATTAGTGCCGAGATGCAAACAAGTGCATAATTATTACATAGACCGAAAGGAAATTGAGAGTAAAAGGTAGGATGAAAATAATTTTGGCCTGAATTTCATATTTACGTCCGACATAGACACTTTTGAGAGCGAAATGATATAATATAATTACATACTTGTCAGCATCTTTTGCATCTTGGCACCGATGGAATTTCTGCAAATGTTAATAGAGATTCATTTCATTGATTGACTCCTTCACGGAAAGAACTGAGCCCAATAAATTGACCTGCTCTGAAGTATTCTGCTTCAAAGATTCATAGCTCAGTTGGTAGAGCATTGCATCGGTATCGGAGAGGTCATGGGTTCGACTTACGTTAGAGTCTCAGAGCGACCTGTATTTTTCAGGTGTCTAGCAGAAATGGTTGCTTAAATTGTCCACCGAAGTCCGAGGATCTCTTCTCTCATTCGTTAAGGATAACTCGTAACGACGCAGGTAAAGATGAAGCTAGAGGAAATCGTTCAAACCTGAGAAGGAGCGGTTGGTGGGACGGATGCGGTACGTTAAAGATTCTGTAATCTCGAGCTCTGCAAATTGAAAACATGGCAATAAAACGAAGTTTACAATTCAGCCCAATTCGCCATAAATCAAAATAAAAGTATGAAAAAAATAAAACCTATCATTACCCCACATTTCTGTGATGATTCCTGTGCACTTAATGCATCAGAAATTATTCCTGAGACGGCCGAGGAGAGCGGTTTTGTCAAGTTTTGTCTTGCACCAAAAAATCAAAACATGAGCCCTGAGCCCGCGGCATGAATTTCATGTGTTTGCGGTTATATTATTAAATCGCAATGTGCGATTTATAAATCACACTTTGTGATTTATAAATCGCACATTGAAAACATGATAACATGATAACCTTGCGATTTATAAATCGCGAAGTTGGTAACCTTGCTATTAATAAAACGCAAAGTTCGTAATCTTGCGATTTATAAATCGCAAAGTTCGTAACCTTGCGATTTATTCGATCTGACCTCATTTGATTGGCTTAAGCTCTATGATTGACAACGCCTCTTTCCCCATGCAACGGCACACCTAAATACTTAACTATGACTGGCCTCGAGATAAAATCGCATTATGCTTATGTCATAATGTAGGCCTTTTATCACGAAACCCGCGTGTCTCTACTGAAACGGGACCCAAAAGCTCTGAGTGAAATCGCACTAGTTTGCTGACGTACGCACGATGCCCCATTATTGCACGATTGATTGACACAATCATCGATATCTAAAAGAAAAAAATAAAGGCCACCTTTCATCTTTAGCGTCCATTTCAGCACTTTCATCATAAGATAGAATACAATTTTAGGCTACCTTTACTCATGACGTAGTGGCGCTTAGGGTGTCAATTATGAAGATAAGGAATACCATTTCTATTTTTGATCACCCGGTGAGGGTAGCAGCGATGAAGTGATCTTTAGAGAAGTAACTAGCATTTTGATAACAATAGGACCTCAAAATGAGAGAGAGAAAGAGAGAGAGAGAGAGAGAGAGAGAGAGAGAGAGAGAGAGAGAGAGAGAGAGAGAGAGAGAGAGAGAGAGAGAGAGAGAGAGAGAGAGAGAGCCGTCTGCCGAAATGGAACAAGCTGAGTGACAAGGGTTTACATGAGCCCCGTCGGTTCTCGGACATAGTATCAAGTACCGTTAAAACCTTCAAGCGTCTCGGATACAGTGAGGATTTGCATGCAGCAAACAATCTGAATATGGTTGTTGACACGGTGCCACCTTCTTTTTGTGTGAAGTGGAAAGAGTATAAACGAGACAAATGGTTAAGCAATGGCTAATCTATCAGACTTAGAGAAGAAGATTGAAATCCAAGCTGATGTTCATGATTATTTTGGTTCCTGAGCAAGCAAGCCACCCTTCCCTGGATCTGATGGCAAGTTTAGAAGAAAACACACCAATACTTGAGCAATTCACAGTACAGTAGCAGCACACCCTATGAATTAAAGACCCTCAGGAGGACGTCTACACCTCAAAGCAACTGCTAAAACCACTTCAGAACCATATTTGTTATGGGAGATGGGAATTGTCGCAAATTACATAATTGTCCTAAGTTTTAAGCAATGACTATTGAAGAAAGATTGGAAAAGGTCAAAGAACATGGATTTTGTTTCGTTGTTTAAAAAGACACTGGTCAAACAGATGTGGATACACTAAGCAGTGCGGCGTAAATGGATGTGCTGAGTTACATCACGAGTTGTTACACAGACGCGAGACTGTTATGAACAATTGGGGAAGCAGTACACACCCTGAAATACCTTCTGTTCAATCCAGTCTGTCAGAGAATTTAATGGCGAGTTCAGTTGTCCTGCAAACTAGCAAAAAGTCAAGAGTGTTACTCCAAGTATTCCCGGTGACTCTGTATGGGCCTAGTGGACAGGTTAATGTACATGCCCTTTTGGACCACGGTAGCACTTGTTCTCTAGTCGTGCAAGATATTGCAGGTCCACTCAGTTTGGATGGTCGATCAGAATCCCTTGATCTGTTTGATATTCAAGTAACTTCTCATTTAAAGACGAGAAGAGTATCATTTGAGGTGGGTCCCGTTAGTATGCATGCCAGTGTGTCCTATCATTGCTAGAGGCATGTAGCCTGCAGACTGGACTGGCGAATTTACTATCACTGGGTGGATTCATACTCACCAAGGGATATTAAATGACAGGAATTTGTCTAATACAATCCCAGAGAAGGAACGAGTACATTCCGTGCGGAGTATTGGAGATAAAAGCCTATTACCAATCGAGAGAGCCTTGGGAGTCACTTGGAATGTCCAAAATGGTACTTTCATATTCCAGATCAAGCCAAAGGAGCTAGCTGACACAAGGCGGAAAGTGTCAGTCTTACAGCTTCTATTTTTGATCCCATTGGATTCTTGGCACTATTTGTTGTCAGAGCGAAAATATTCCTTCTATCCCTGTGGAAGCTTCGCCAGGCATGGGAAGAACGATTCCTGATTAATTCCTACAAAAATGGTGTGATTGGCTGAAGGAACTGGGAGAGCTCTCAGAACTGTCTGTACCACGGTTTTCTCGCCGTCTAATTTGATTTCCAGTGTCCATAATAATAATAATAATAATAATAATAATAATAATAATAATAATAATAATAATAACTTTATTTATATAGCGCTCATATCCATGTATCGCTGTCCATGGCGCTTTACAATTTATAATTTACAGTAATTTACAATAAAACGATTTAAAAACATTAAATTCTATGGAATGTTATTATACAATAAATATTATTAATTCTATAAACGATCTATAAAATATTATTATTTCAAACAACAATTAAGGATGAAAGAAATACCAAATCAGTCGATAAAAAAAACGAAAATGATTAAAAAGAAAAATCAAATAACTAATTAAATTTCCTATTATCAAGAAATACTGTAAAGAGAAACGTTTTGAGTCTGCTTTTAAAACTAGCAACTGAGGAGCAAGAACGAATATCTAAAGGTAACCTATTCCAAAGTCTCGGAGCAGCGAATGAAAAGGACCGAGAACCATAAGCGGTGAGCTTAGCTCTAGGTTCAACAAGAAGTTTATTTGTAACAGAGCGAAGAGAGTAGGAAGAGGAACGAAAGGAAAGAAGATCAGACGGATAGCAAGGAGCCAGACAATTTAAGGCCTTATAAGTGAGCAGAAGCAACTTGAAGATTACCCTATAGTATACAGGAAGCCAATGAAGATCAATCAACACAGGGGTGATGTGATCAAACTTCCCTGTAAAAGTGACAACACAAGCAGCAGAATTATGAACGTGCCATAGCCTGTCAACGAGATATTTAGGGAGCCCAAAAGAAGAGCATTACAGTAATCGAGTTTGCAAGAAATAAAAGCATGAACAATAGTGTGAGCAGCATTAGTAATAAGATATTTCCTAATATAGGCAGATTTATTAAGTGAAAGTAAGACGACTTGCAAATCTTGCTTACTTGAAGTTCCCCAGTCATGCATTCATTAAAAACTACTCCCAAATTGACAGCAGAAGTACAAGGGACAATAGTTTCACCACAAACTACGATCTCATCTAATGGAGGGCGACTAAGAAACCTAGAGTGGATGCACATCAGCTCTGTCTTATCATGATTTAGCTTCAAACCATTAGCAAAAATCCACGATGAAATGTCAGTGAGACATTGCTCCAAAACTGTCTTGATTGTACAAGCTGTTGGTTACCCTTAAACGACAAATACAACTGAGAATCTTTAGCGTAAAAATGATAACTGACATTATGACGCTAGTTGCATGTCTTTGGTGACGCAAGTGAAAGGGCATTTGGCTCTGTGGCATACTTTCGGTTCGAGTATGCTGGTAGAGAGAGACATTGTGCATTTGGAACTGCCAAGACTCGCATTGCGCCTGTTAAATCATTGAGCATCCCTAGACTGGAATTACAGGCAGCAGTTCTCAATGTTCGGTTAGCCAGCATGATTCTGGCGGAACATAATTATGAAATCTCTATCATGTACTTTTGGGTTGACTGTAGCTCCGTTATTGGTCAGATTCGTGGACCGTCATCCTTCTTTCATTGTAAACAGACTTTCTAAAATTTTGGATACTTCGGAACCACAAAAAGGCGCCATTACCTTGGCAAATTAAATCCAGCAGATTTTGCCATGCAGGCGTGGCCTGAAAGCTGATGCGATTATTCCTGACAGTGTGTGGTTAAATTGACCTTTATATCTTTAACTTCCAGACGAAAACTGCCCAGAGGATTTCCAAACTATTTCGGATGTTGCAGCTTAACCCACATGTTGCAGCTTAACCCACAGTTTACAGACCTGTCCAAATACTTCTAATTCACTAAAGTTTGCCGAGTCACCGCTTATGTCTGAAGGTTCATTGAATATTGCAGAAAAGACAAAACAAAAAACCATAATTGAGACACTGGAAGTTCAGGAAGTAGAAGAGGTGAGATTGATGTGGATCAAGTCTGTAAACAAGGGAGCTTTTTCATGTGAAATTCACAATGCTAAGGTTGGAAGATCTATTGGTGCGAAAAGTCGCATGAAAACCTTAAACCCTTGTTAAATGAAAACCATGCACATTCTCCGGGTTCACTGGGGAATTAGTAGAGCAGCTGTTTCCTACGATGTTAAGCACCCGGTTATTATTTCTTAAGACCATCAGCTAAGCCAGCTCATTCAGGATTATTATAAAAAGCTTAGAACACGTTCGAAATTAGCTGAGGTTAACGTATTGGATCACTCATTGTCCATCTGCAGTAAAAAGAATCCTTCACAATTGTTTACTGTGCAAAATGCGAAAAATCCAGCTTCAACCTTCTTTGTTGGCGAGTTTCCCAAAAGATCGTTTGCAAATAGCACCACTTTTTCTAAGTTGCGCAAGCAAGAGAAGTGTTATGGATGTCTCTTCACCTGCCTGGTCACACGGGCGGTGCATCTTGAAGTAGTCAGTTCATTGAAGACTGATTCTTTTATTAATGCCCTAAGAAGATTTGTGGCAAGGCGAGGCTTTAAGCGCTGATCGAGAGCTCAAGCAAAGCCTGGGCAACCCAAATGGAATCAGTGTCAGAAGCAAACTTAGTGGCACTTTAATCCTACTGCTCCCCAACATTTTGGAGGTATTTGGAAACGTTTAGTACAGTCATAAAAGTTGTACTAAATGGTCAAGTGGTTACGGATGAAGTTTTGGAAACATCCTTTGCCAAAACGGAGGCCCTTCTGAATAGCAAACATCTTACAGAAGTTAGTTCCAGCGGCAGTGATTTGGAAGCTATAACCTCAAACCATTTCCTCATTTCGCGTGCGAACCCAGGTTCCCCTCTTGTGTTTTATCTGACAAAGAGATGTCCTGTAAGAAACGTTGGTGACAGATGCAAGTCATTGTCAACCAAGTCTGGAACAGGTGGTTACGTGATTACTTGACAACACAGATTGCTTGTAAGAAGTGGAATCAGAGTACACGCAAATTTCGAAGTTGGTGATTTTGTTTTAGTCGTCGATGAGAAGACCCAAAGAGGAGGTTGGCCTTTCGCTCGTGCAATGAGTCTATCCCGGGAAGGATATTCCTGTGCGTTTTTGTGAGGTGAAGACGAAAGCGGGACTACACAAGGAACCTGTCGAGAAGTTGGCGCTGAGTGGTGGAGTGCTCAACCTGAGACGAACACTGGTGGGAAAATGTCACGCCTGAAATTGACCTTTTGATTTTTTATTCATTTTGTACCCAATGCCTGCCTACAAGTATGCATCACGTCATTAAGACCTCGTGGTCGAGGGATTCATCATGTTGTTGTGTTGGATGGAATGTAGAAATTACATTCTTTTCGTTTTGGCTTATTTTTGCTTTCTAGTTTGCTTTACGCGGCACTACTTACAAATAAACTTCGAGCGGTAAAAGAACTTCTTAAACTCAGTTAAAACTATAATATTTAGCCGTTTTGGCTTTAAAATCGAGCCAAATATTAGCCATCAAAAATTGATAAATTCGTGGCTGGCAAAAGCGCGAATGATCCCATGATTATTCGAATTTCGAATTTTCACAGATTATCTGGTATATCGCCTTTAAATTTCAGAGATAGCTCATTATGCAATGCACTTCCACCTGTCTCAAAACCACTCCAGTAGATTCCGCTGTGCAGATGCACGAGTAACTGCAAATGCCATCCATGCATAATGCACCGTTAGCGCATGTGTGATTAGTGCAGTCGTCGATGTCTAAGTATGGAAATAGACGGCGATATTCTGTGTGAGTTAGCGTGTTACTTAACCTCAAAAGTGAGAGAAAAGAAAATACTTGATTAGTATATAATTATTGTATTTCACGTTTTTTACACACCTGCTTCGCAATATGCTCCAGTAAATCCGGCTATGCAGTTGCACGAGTAACTGTCAATGCCATCCATGCATAATGCACCGTTCGCGCATTTGTGATTAGTGCAGTCGTCGATGTCTAAGTAGAGAAATAGACGGCGATATTCTGTGTGAGTTAGCGTGCTACTTAACCTCAAAAGTGAGACAAAGGACATTCCTTGATTTGTGTTAAATTATGGCATTTTCACGTTTTCTACACACCTGTTTCGCAATATGCTCCAGTAAATCCGGCTGTGCAGTTGCAAGAGTAACTATTAATGCTGTCCATGCATAATGCATCGTTAGCACATGTGTGATTAAAGCAGTCGTCGATGTCTAAGTATGGAAATAGACGGCGATATTCTGTGTGAGTTAGCGTGTTACTTAACCTCAAAAGTGAGAGAAAAGAAAATACTTGATTAGTATATAATTATTGTATTTCACGTTTTTTACACACCTGCTTCGCAATATGCTCCAGTAAATCCGGCTATGCAGTTGCACGAGTAACTGTCAATGCCATCCATGCATAATGCACCGTTCGCGCATTTGTGATTAGTGCAGTCGTCGATGTCTAAGTAGAGAAATAGACGGCGATATTCTGTGTGAGTTAGCGTGCTACTTAACCTCAAAAGTGAGACAAAGGACATTCCTTGATTTGTGTTAAATTATGGCATTTTCACGTTTTCTACACACCTGTTTCGCAATATGCTCCAGTAAATCCGGCTGTGCAGTTGCAAGAGTAACTATTAATGCTGTCCATGCATAATGCATCGTTAGCGCATGTGTGATTAAAGCAGTCGTCGATGTCTAATTAGGGAAATAAACATCGATATTCTGTGTGAGTTAGTGTTACTTAAAGGGGCAGTGTCATGGAATGACATGCGCAGTATTTTCGTACACACACATTTTAACAGACGTTAATTTTTTTGCTTTTTCTGTTTAAGTCAAGACTAAATATGGCTTTAGAATAAGAGTAAAATGCATATTTATCAATTATCGATGATCTGGAGTCCAAGAAATAAAATCGAACACAAATACGATGCCATGTTTATTTTCTGCGTGACAGTTGAATTCAGTGAAGTGTGACCGGGAACACTGTCGGCGGTTCAAGCACTCAAAAATATATTTTTTTTCTCTGCGATAAACGAGACATATTATCAATATTAACATGCCATTCCAAAGCTGAAAGAGAGTGCATTTATTTGCAAGAGACGACATTGAAGTCGAAAGACGATAAGCAGCGAAAAAATTCAGCCGTGTTTTACTCACCGCTTGCGGTTTTATAATTCGTGCAACAAATTAACACAACCAGTGCATCCAGTTCCTCTCATCTAATTGCAGCTTTTTCTTCAAAATATTCAAATAGACATTTTAGAGCGAAGATAGTAAACGTGTTATCAACTAACGACGATGTTGTGATCTTTGACATTTTAAATAAGCGACTCGCTAGAAATGAAATACGAAGACGGACTTCGATCCTTGGTAATAGTGAAACAGCTTGCACTTCGAGTACACCATACGTCGAATTTCTCATGAATTTACGTCTTAAAAAAGTTTCTCTTCATTGTAGATGCTGCATTGGTATTTTGACTGCTCTTCTTTTGCTTTCTTGAGAAGAATGAATCACTATTTGTCCGGTTCCAGCTCGATGGCCGCCACGACTCGACATGGTAACATACGATCAAAACCCCTTCCAAGCAACAAAATCAAAGAAAAAAGGAGCAAAGAACGACAACGAATATATAGTTAATTTGTTTCTGAACGCCACAGGATATTTGTTTCACTAAAGTTACCACGGATGGCTTTGATTGTGTAAGATATTCACACCCACACACTCCTTTGAAAAAGTTGGCAAACTTTTTCAAAAAAATTGGCATGCTGTCACGCATGCGCCACCGGTGACACTGCTCCTTTAACCTCTAAGGTGAGAGAAAAGAAAATACTTGATTAGTATATAACTATGGCATTTTAGTTCACGTTTTTACGCACCTGTTTCACAATATGGTCCAGTAAATCCCGCTGTACAGTTACAGGAGTAACTGTTAATGCCATCTAGGCAGAATGCACCGTTAGCACATGTGTGATTAACGCAGTCGTCCATGTCTATAAGAGGTGAAATCAATCAAGATATTTTGTGTGAGTTAGCGTGCTACTTAACCTCAAAAGCAAGGCAAAAGAAAATCCTTAATTTGTATTTAATTATGGTATTTTCACGTTTTTTACACACCTATTTCGCAATATGTTCCAGTAAATCCTGCTGTGCAGTTGCAAGAGTAGCTGTTTATGCTATCCATGCATAATGCACCGTTCGCGCATGTATGATTAGTGCAGTCGTCGATGTCTAAGTAGGGAAATAGACGGCGATATTCTGTGTGAGTTAGCGTGCTACTTAACCTCAAAAGTGTGACAAAAGAAAATCCTTGATTTGTATTTAATTATGGTATTGTCACGTTTTTTACACACCTGTTTCGCAATATGTTCCAGTAAATCCTACTGTACAGTTACAGGAGTAACTGTTAATGCCATCTAGGCATAATGCACCGTTAGCGCATGTGTGAATAACGCAGTCGTCCATGTCTAAGAGGTGAAATAAATGAGGATAATCTGTGTGAATAGCGCTTTGCACTATTACTAAAAATAGAATTTGTCACATGCATGAGCCCCCCGCGTAGACTCAGGCAAATATTTGGATCTACCGAAAGGAAATGTATGACTGAGGTAAGCGATAGTGAAGGAAAAAAAGAAGAAACCTTTATAAATCTGTGGAGTTGGTTTCTAAAGAGGAGATAGAATGTTTAGTACTAAACCCTATTGATGTAAACCGGACCCACAGTATCCAGATAAATGACCATAAATTGCCGAAATCTCTCAAATAGTTGCAGGAATCAGGAGAGAAAGTCTTCATACTGCTGCCAATTCCATCATAAGACATCGAGAAATGTAGCCTTGGATAATCGATTGAGCCCGGGAATTCGTAACTGTGATAAACATATATTTGTGCTCTACAAAAGATCCTGCAGCAGAATATCCTGATGTCCACCAGGAGTAACAAGAAGTTTCACAAAAGGGAACTCATTACAGCTTCGAATAACAAATTTTTCCCATTATAGTTTTGAGAAACGCACAAGAATTTGAAATACGCTTCAAAAATAGAGGATACGCAGAGAGCAGCGTTCAAAGGCCTCACTCTGAACTGAAATTCTCCACATGAAACACAATTCTGACTTTTGTCCCAAAATACCACTCCGCTGTAATAATAAGAGAATTATTCAACACGCCCCCCATACTACGTAGTATATCGCAAAGAAAAATTCATGAAAGATATCTTAGTAAGAGCAAAACAGACAACCATTTGCGAACAGCAGGAGTAGCGTAGGCCCATCAACACTTTTGCAAGATGCCAACCTGTCGATGGCGTAAAATAGGGAACAGAACTAGCACTATGGTAGAATTTCCTTCCAACATCGAACCTTTTTTTGCATTTTCACCGCCGACCAACGGTCATTATCGATGTTCGGATCAAGCGTGTGGTCACTTCCACTGTTTACACGACTTTACACAGCCCATCAATTGTTTAAAAAGGTCGTCACCTTTGCCCGTCAATTTCAACCCCCTGCACTTTAAACACTGTTCTAGCTACTCAATTGTGTATTGTTCTGGTTCTTTCTCGAGAATAGAGCCAAGAATAAGGTCGACGTCTCTTAAAACCGAAAAGATTGAAGCGAATATTACGCCTCATTTCCCTTGTGACTCTTACAGACTGAACTTTGTTTGTCTGAGTCACTTGGGGGTCTATAATTTCATGTCGTCATTAGTACAAAGCGCTATTAGCGGCCACTTGACCTCGGAAGTAAAGCAAAAGGAAATGTTTGAGTACCATAAAATTGTGGCATCTTAGTTCACGTTTTTTACACACCTGTTTGGCAGTATGTTCCTGTAAATCCCGCTGTACAGTTACAGAAGTAACTGTTAATGCCATCTACGCATGATGCACCGTTGGCGCATGTGTGATTCGCGCAGAAGTTGATGTCTGAAAAAAAGGGCATTTGCAGCTACAGTGAAAATTTAATCAGTCGAACTTTACTTGTCACTGTTAAGTGTATTTTTCTTTGGGAGAAAACATAGCAACTACTTGGAGTAAACTCTTCTATATTTTGTAAGCGGGTAACTATGGTGGACCATATGTTTTCGAACAAGTGAAGAACCTCATTTTAAGGGAAATTTCTGAAGAAAGCAGCCTTCTCCGTTCGGCATCAAAACCTTCATCGAGAACACTGAGCACGGTCGATACCCTAGCCTTAATCGTCGACATCATTGCTTCAATGGGAATGAACGAAAGAGTTTAGGCATTAGTGAATAGGTCACTGAAAAAAAAAGAACGAACAAATGAGCGACTAATAAACACGGACTGAATGTCTCAATTTGTTGAGCGATTTAATCAACTCCGGCCGGAGGAGATAATGCTGCCTTTGCAAATACATCCCTAAATGGTTAAAATTTTAAGACTTTTTGGGTAAAGACTATAAACCACACGCCCCGTCTCACAACCCTTGTTCATAAAACTCTGTTGGACATTAAAGATCCCACACACTATTCAAAAAGAGCCGGGCACGAAGTTCCTGATGTTGTGGTCTGAACGTTTGTGCTATTTAAGAGCATCTTTCACTTTCCTGAGCGATAATAAACTGCCGCGTAACAAGCACTCTAGCCAAAGTCCTCAAAGGAGAATTAAAAGTTGGGCTTTAAAAGCCCCGAGGGGAGTGACTAATACAATGTATTTTACTTCTGACTACTTCAACGAATGATTCAGTGAATATAATCGCAGTTAGATAAGAAGCTTAAGAAGATCCAGGGAGCCATGAAAATTCCAGGCTTGAACGAGATTTTTTTGTGGCTTGCTTGCAACTTCTTAATTTGCTTTTCTAACCCAACTTTCGAAAATATGATTCAATGAATGGAAAAACCACTTGAATGAATGAGCGGACGAGTTAATGGACTGAATTGCAGTGAAAAAGAAAATTGTGCATCATGCTTGACATTGCCAATTCTTACATCAATCCCAGTAAGAATTCTTTCTTTTTCGTTTTTCCCGCTCACAGATGTATAAAATCTCCTTACTATGATATGTATGGCTAATGTCATGAAAGAGAAATAGGATCCGCGCACTTTTCTCAGAAGACAATTTAAGCAATTGCCTATCACAAAAGCCTTAAAAAATCAGGCGGCTTCAATGGTAGTCGAACCCATGACCTCTGGGATGCCGATGTAGCAAGTCTGCCGGGAGCGGGTTAATGTGGGCTGTTGAAGTTGGGCTCATGCGTTCCCCTGAAAGGAATCGATGAATGAAATAAATGCATATTTGAAGTGAGGGTATTAGACGAAAGGAAGTGATGTACATGATCTGTAACATACAATTGCTGAAATTGCCCAGATAATTGCGAGGATCACGTCTCTCTTTCGTTTTAAACCCGCAATTCAAATATTTATTTGTCTCATTCACCGAGGGCTTTCACGGGAACACATGAGCTGATCAAAACTGAGTGCCTTCAAAGCTCACTTGGTAGTGCATTACATCGGCATAGCAAAGGCCACGGGTCTAATCCAATTGAAGTCACCCAAAGTTTTCTATTGTCGAAGGTGTCTATTGCTTAAATTGTCCAGGTAAATGCGAGGATCACTTCTCTCTTTCGTCTAAAACCCGCATGTCAAATAAACATTTATTTCATTCTAATCATTCTACGTGGTTCTCAGTCCACACATTTTGACCTTACTCTGAATGTCCCTAAAACCCAGACCTAAGACGAAAGAAATGCAGACCATTTACTGGTATTACAATGCTGAATTTTCCTGACTTTAATTTCTTAGAATGGCAGAGGTTCCGAGTTTTAGAGATCCAAAGGGACTCGGCGTTTCAAGTCCGAATCGTCGAGACACCATAAGGATCTGAGTTCTTGACAAATCCATCTTACCTTCACAATTCTTTCCATCGCCAGTGAAGCCTAAGGGGCATGGTTCACAAGCAATGGTGGGACCGTTTTTGAAGCAAGTTACATTTGGAAAGCAGGAATCTTCGGTGCACGTCGTGATGACCACATCACAGTCTCGGCCGGTGTAGCCAACGTTGCAAGTACAGGTATAGTTGTTGACAAGATCCAAACAAAGCCCTTAAAAAACAGCGTAAGAGAAAATCTTTTATGGTCCTTTATAACAAGACAGTGTTTTTCAAATCCGGTCTCATGTTGAATTCGTTTTTACCTAGGTTAAATTGGAGATCCTTTTTTTACCTAGGTTATGCACTCTATACTACTTAGTTTAAAGCAGCTGTTAACTCCCCAAAAAGAATTGAACACACCTATAATTTCCCTCAAGCTCTGTCTTACGCATATCAACACATCAGTGTTCTTTTAAGAACATTAATTAAACATTAAACATTAAAATGTTTCGTATCATCTTTTATAATTATAGGTTTCTGTATTCATACACTTATCCATTCAGTTCTTTCAATATTTACTTTTGTATAATAAGTCAATTGATATCCATGTATAATAACCAAAACTAATCCTAACCTGACCCTAATTTTTCTCGAGCTCTAGGCTTAACTTATGCTCCAAAAAAGTTTCTTCAGTCATCCGAGTACGTATATGAGGATTAGCAATTTAACCGAGGTAAAAACGGTTTCAAACTGAGAACGAATTTTACCGGCAACATAAGCCCGGTTTACACGACAGAAATTTTTTGGCACGGCTCGGGTGAAATTGGCACGGGTCCCCCAAAAAAAGGTTCGGCTCGGATAAAACTTGCAGTGTAAACAACCTGTCAGTACCAAATTTTATCCGTGCCGAACCAAAATTCTTATCCGTGCTGGGACCTTCGGTGAGGTAGTCCGAGCACGGGTGAAAATGGTACGGGTGCTGAAAAAATAGGCACGGTTCGGATAGAACAAGTAGTGCAAACACTTTAAATGGCCAAATTTGAACCTTAATTCATATAGGCTAGCGGTTTTTTTGCGTATATTTCAAGATGGCTGCTCATTCTCCACCAAAATCAGGCAGAAGTTCCTGATTATTATTGAACTGCGCATGTCTACAAGAGAAGTTACCCGGGACAAAAATTTTGGCACGGTATTTTTGACAGGGTAAAAATGGTGTAGTGTAAACAAAGTTTGCCGAGCTCTTTTTACGTACCCGTGCCAATTTCACACGAGCCGGGCCAAAAATCTTCTGTAGTGTAAACCGGGCTATAGACACAGGGACCTATAGGTCAGCCAAGACCTCATACGCTGGTTTATTGAAGGAACACTGATTAGTAAAATAGATATTGCTGACCATTCCTCATAATACAGACACGTGTCTCCAGAGACAAACCAGTTTACAGTAAATTAGTGCTACACCGCCGGATACGGAAACCCAAAAACACTTTGTGGAAGAAAAGGGAATGTATACCCCCACCTACTGATGTACTGCTAAGTCCGGGGGCTGAGTTACGATAACAAATCATAGAAACTAACACTTGAAATTAATACACACTTAAACTTAAAATTGGGAGCTGAATTGTTGCTGACCTAGAATTGTTTACAAATATACTATATATACCTGTCACTCATACCCAAATATAGTTTATATACCTGGCAAATATAATATAATACTGAATGCAGGATGCCCAAAAAAAATGGAATTAAAAATTGTAATTAAAATTGCAATTCACAATTGCGCACATGAGCTGCAGTATAAACCACCATGCAGAATAATAATCATCGTAAGATAATGAAGAGTGGGACATGGTCCTACGAAAGAAATTTGTCGATTACGGAATGTAGTCCATTTATCTTTACTTGTTGACAAATATACCACATATATCTGACACTCATACCCATAATCCCTCCAGCGCGGAACCAATCTTCCTACCCGTGCCAGAAAAAAATAGCTAATTTTGCCCATTACGCTTCGCTTCATTGCCAGAAAATATATTTTGTAACAGTCCGTTAGCTTCACAAGAGTATGTTCACTATGTTACGTTGTAGTTACCAAGTGTTTTAGGCGTGCACGTAAGTTGTCTCAAGAGGCTATCAGGGTATTTAAGGTTTGATAAGATATATTCGAGACATCTCTGTCAACTCTAATTTTTTACGTTATTATTTTTGTTTATTATACGAAAAAAGAAGCAATTTTTTTAACACTTGGGGATAGAAAACTGCGATAAAATATTTAAAAAAATTTCAGAACATTTCATCGAGTGGGAGAGAAACACAAGTGGAAGACGATAGCGTTCTACGAGTAATTCTCCCTTTCAAGGACCAAACGTAAACTAACCGGGTGAAAAGACAAATGCGTGATCTCAATCATAAGATTGGCATTACTTTGCAACCGGCATTTGTCAGCAAGAAATTGGAGCAAGATCTCAAACCAAACGAAATCAAGCCTCCAATCGTAAATCAACAATGCTTTCTATATTCCTGTTCATGTGATCTGTGTGATGTTGATTATGTTGGCTACACAGCCCGACACCTTCATCAGCGTATTGTTAAACATAAAAGCTCGGCGATTGGAAAACATTCCTTGGAAACCAATGGGGACACAAACCTCCTCAAAGAAAGCCAGTTTCGCACACTCCGAAAGTGTCAAGGAAAATTTGATTGCCTCGTCTATGAGATGCTTTTCATCAAGGCACGTGATCCAAGTTTAAACAGACAAACTGACTCCCTCCGTGTGAAACGTTTTGCTTGAAAGAACATTCCAACACTTCCATTCCCTATGTGATTGTTTCATTGTTGTTACTTAGTATCTATGCATTTTCCCGTCACTATCGTTTTGACTTGAAAAAAGAAAAAAAAGAAACTTTTTTAGTATGTTTTTGAAAAAAATATTTTATCGCAGTTTTTTATCATCAAATTGTGTTTATCACTGCTGCAAATTTCCCTGAGTTTATAACTGTAACGCTGTACGCTCGCTTCATATTTATGCATCAATGAACGGGATACCTGCTCCTACTCTGTCTTTTGTGATCATTTGGATTACTTAAAAGATATTTTATTATCATGTCAGTGTGATTAGAGTATAATACTATTTAACAGTAAAATGGGTTGACAAATCATACACACAACAACTTATAATTACAATCTTAAAAGGCATGGAAGTTGCAAGCAGTTAATAAAAAGTGGAAATGCGAATAATGCCATAGTTCTCACAAATAAAGCTGGATCATGACGTCTTAGCAAGAGGCAAGTCATTATGACCCAATTTCGCCCATCTTGGATTAGTCATCTCACAGTTTTCTCGTCTTAAAAACCATAAATTTCCAAATATGTCACAAAGTTAAAGAAAAAAAACACTTCAAGTAATTTGAAGTGAGGATATTGGGTAGCTATAGTATTTTCATGATGTGGTCAAAGAAGTGAAGCTAATATGCAAAGATTTATCTTAGTGCCTTCCTGTTTCGTCATTTTTAGTGCAACTTTAAGTTTATAATACATACCATTTACACAAGGGGATGACAGGCATTCATCAATGTTCACATCGCACCTCATTCCAGAGAAACCAGCTTCACAGCTGCAAGTGAAGTCATTGACTTTGTCATGGCATGTGCCTAGCGAATTGGAAAGCGAAGAACTTTGAATATGTGCCAATGTCTTATGAGTAATGCCGAGACGTTCTTTGTAACCCTTTCAGTTAAGTATTTTTTGAATGAAATTGAAACGGCAGTATGTTTCCCGAGGCGTCCTTATGAGCTGCAAGAGCGCCCATCACTTGCGAATTCAAAGTGCATTCCGCTTGTGGCGGCTTTTCACACTGACGTGACGTCGCGCTCCGATCAGTTTGCATGACGTCATATAGTTGAGGGGACGCTACGAGAATGACTTCCGCTTTTAAAGACATCTAAACGGAAACTGTTGTGAAATTAGCAAATTCTGGTGAATGTTCTTTCCCCTTTGTATCTCTTTATTTAATCTTGAACTTGAGGAAAAAATTATTATTTTTAATTACAATTTAATTATTTTTAATCGCAAATTCTATTGTCATCAAGTCATGCAATTTAAGAATACGTACCGTGAACACAAGGAGAAGATTGGCATTCGTCGATTTCAACAGTACAGTCATATCCAGTGTAACCAGCGTGGCACTGACAGATGTAGTTGTTGACTTGATCAACACAAGTTCCTTTGGAAACATTGAGAAAGAGCATTAGCGTGATCCACTCAGATAGCAGTAATTATTGTCTAGTTATTTGTTTGAGATCAAAGCAATGTTTAATTACAGGTCTTGCTTTGCTACATAAGCATTCATGTGTGATAACACGGCATCTTGCGAGGATATACAAAGACTGGATTCCGTCTAACGTTCAGCGAGGGTTTAGTATTTCGCTTCGTTTCAGGAGGTAAAAAAGATTAGAAAGCAAAGCTCTAGGGCGCTTCGCGCGCCAGCGGAGCAGCATCGGCAATTTTTTTTGGGAAATGTATCCATGCAAAGAATTTGAGTTATGACGTCAACGTACGCCAGCCCGCCCGCCCGTACAGACTGTCGGGGTGAAAGTGGGGAGGCAGGACATCCTCTGAGGACGGGAGTGTTCGGGCAACTTTCCTTGACGGAAAATCATGTAGCAGCGTTGTATTTGGCAACCAGCGTTTTTCTGGGGGGGGGGGGGGGGGGGGGAATCATATTAGTAACGAGCAACGGGATAAAGAGCAGGAAAGACCACGAGAGAAGGGGCAACGAAATTTGTGAAATTTCAGCAAAGAAAGCATCGAGAAAAGCCGAGGAAGGAGAAGAAGAGAAAATTTCAGTGAAGAGCAACCGTAGTTTCATTTTGAAGAGAATGCCTTCGAGAACGTTGTTTGATCTGTCCTAACAGCGGTGTTCTTATGTTTATCACTGTCTGTGTTGCACCAGCGTAGATCGTTACACGGCATTGGAGTCTTTAATGTTAAATGTCTATTTCCTGAAAGGTAAGCGTTTTAAATAAGTGTATTGTCTCTCGCTCTTTTATTCTCAGCTTTACGGTCGGCCAAACCTATTGTCGCATGATCAGCGCTCAAACTAGAAAGCAGGTAATGTTTTCCTTCTTAATGCATGCCTCGCTGCCTGACGTGTCTTGTAAAACTTGCTAAAAAAAACGAGGAAGGCCTCAAAAAGTTTGTAACTCCGTGTTGACAGAGATTCTGGCATATTTTAACAATCACTCACCACGTCGCCATTCAAGCTCACAGCAAACACCATTGGCGAGTTTTCTTGTCATCATTGCCGTATAAATTAATATTGGATTGCAGTATATCAGTTTCTCTGCAACGGATGCACTTGTAAGCAAGTCGTCTGAACCGTAGTTATGTAGCACTTTATGTACACAACAAATATAACTCAAAAACTTCATGCGTTCATGACCCTTCATCCTGGATATAAACAGTGGTTTGTAAACGTGACGCTTGATTCACTTTTGTAGGGTTATTAATAAAAATTCAGCCAGCGAGACATGATCTCTTCTCTAAATTAACGATTACCTTTAATAGGCCATTATACAGTTCTTTACACAGCGACCTAGCCTATGAATGGCTGCGAGGCTTCCGGTGACCTTGTATTGATACAGCCCTCACTGCTTTTATCATGTACTAAATTGTGCTGTTATAATTCTAATTAGTCCATATTAGCATTACAAAAGCACGAAGGTTTGTATCAAAACAGGGTCACGGGCAGCCTCACTTCCATTCTTGGGTCAGGTAACTTAGCTACAACTGTAAAATGGTCTATTCGTAACTTGCTTTGAATTTACTATTATCCTGTGTCCCAGGACTTGTGGTAGCAGAGAAATAAAAAAATAAAGAAAAGGAAATAAAAAAATAATATCCGTGAATTGGATTTGAACTCGGAGTCTCTACTCTATAGGAACCGCTTCTTTCCGCTTCACCACCGAAGATCAAGACAACGTATTCTCAAAAATACATTTATTTAGGTCTCCCATAGAATATCGCTGCTGAAGAGTAATTAGAGTAGGTAATGGCATCCTCGTCTCGAAGAGGTGATGGATAGCGCTGGGGATTTGGGCAGCATCTTGTATGACTGTGTAGGCCGATCCTGGAGTGGCAGTCTCTGTTGCAGTTGGCCAAGACGTGCCTTATGGATTTGCGCGCAAAGGCTGCGCGTTCTTTCCTCGCCGTAGCCTGGACTCTAGCGTTCGCCTCCGCCTTTGAAATCCCCGCTTTGACACTTTGCCGCCATGTATCTCGGTGTTTGGTGATGTCCTCCCATGCAGTGGTGTCGATTAGTGCAGATCGCAAGTGTCGCTTGTTGACGATCTTGTAGCGCAGCAGCGGTCGACCCACGAGACGGACGCCCTCCCACAGTTCTCCATAGAGGATTTCTCTTGGCAAGCCGTCAGGTTCCATACGATGTGCATGGCCGAGCCATCGAAGGGGTCGCTGAATGAGCAGTGATGGCATGCTCAGTGAGCCAGCGCGCTCCAGGACCTCAGTGTTGGTGACTCTGTCCTGCCACCTGATGTGCAGCGGGCTCCGAAGGCAGCTCTTGTCTGGCTTAGGTCGTCCACGACTCGCTGCCATATAGCAGAGTCGACAGGACACAAGCTTGGTAGACGCACGTCTTGGTCCTTTCGCTCAACAGGTCATTGCCGTACACTCGCTTGTTGTGTTTGGCCATGACAGCAGCTCCTTTGGCGATCCTGGAGCTGATCTCAGCATCGGGCGAAGTCGAACTTGACACGGTGGAGCCGACGTAGATGAAAGTGTCCACAACCTCCAGCTCCGTTTTGTCGATGGTGATGACTGGGGGAGGGGACTCAGCACTCTAGCACTCTGCGCGAGGACGTTGGTCTTCCTGAGGCTGATCGTTAGCCCAAACTCCTTGTAGGCGTGGGACAGCTTGTCTACGAGATGTTGGAGGCCCTCCTCTCTATGCGATGCTAAAGCAGCGTCGTCTGCAAACAGCAGCTCCCGTATGAGCACCACGTAAGCTTTGGTTTTGCCTCGGAGTCTGGCGATGTTGAAGAGTTTGCCGTCTGACCTCGTCCGGACGTAGACATCTTCTGTACAGTCTACAAAGGTGTTTTGGATTAGCAAAAAAGCTTTGGTGAGGTCCACGAAGGCTAGGAACAATGGCTTCTGCTGCTCTCGACACTTCTCTTGCAGCTGACCGAGGGAAAAGATCATGTCCACTGTGGACCTCCCGGCTCTGAAGCCACACTGCGACTCGGGGTAGAGTTGCGAAGCAAGGCTCTGCAGGCGTGTCAAGGTGACCCGAGCGAAGATTCTGCCAACAATGCTCAGAAGAGAGATTCCGCGATAGTTGTTGCAATTACTATGGTCACCCTTGTTCTTGTACACGGTGACTATGTTGGCATCTCTTATGTCTTGGGGATGTGACCTTGCTCGCAGCACACACAGAGGAGCTCATGAAGCAGGATGGTTTGCTTGCCATGCATCAAAACGTACGGCGGGATACCGTCCTTTCTCCGTGCCTTGCCACAGGCGAGACCGTCGATGGCTTTGATGAGCTCTGCCAGTGTTGGCATGTTGTCAAGCTCCTCTATGACTAGCAACCCAGGCAGGGCATTGAGGGCAGTGTCTGTGACGATGTTCTGGGTACCGTACGTTTTGATCCAAATCAGTATGGGGCTATTCCTAAGTCATCAACAACTCAAGCTTTAATAGACATGGTACATAACTGGGCGAAGGGAACTGATGGAAATGGTGCAACAGCTAGAGTGATACTTTCCGACTACCGAAAAGCTTTTGATCTCATAGACCACTCGATCTTGGTAGGCAAGCTGGGTAGATTAGATTTACCGAATAACATCATCAATTGGATTATCGACTTTCTATCTGACCGTTCTCAGCGAATCAAATTATCTGAAGGCTGCTTCTCTGAGTGGGGACCTGTGCCGTCGGGGGTCCCTCAGGGAACTAAACTTGGTCCATGGTTGTTCCTTGTCCTGATCAACGACTTCGAAATCAGCTCTTTAAATGCTCAGCTATGGAAATATGTTGATGACACAACAATATCTGAGATTGTTGCCAAAGGTAATGAAAGCAAGTCACAACTTATTACTAATCAAGTTATCCAGTGGTATATCGACAACAGAGTTCAACTCAACAACGACAAATGTAAAGAGCTGCGAATTTCTTTCGCCAAGAAATCACCGGAGTTCGACCCTATCCTTATCAACGAAGAGGAATTAGAAATCGTTCAAAGTGCAAAGTTGCTTGGCGTAACAATATCACATAATCCTTCATGGAACAATCATATTATCGAGATGGTCAAAAAAGCAGCCAAGCGTTTTTATTTTCTGGTACAGCTAAAAAGGGCAAAAGTGCCCTTTAGTGACCTTGTGCTATTCTATACCACATGTGTTAGATCCATCCTATCTAACGCAGTACCCGTTTTCCATCATGCACTACCGAAGTATTTGAAAATCGAACTGGAGCGCATCCAGGAAAGAGCACTGGCAATCATCTGCCCTAGTATTGCGTACAACGACGCTCTAGATTTTCTTGGTATTCCAAAGACTACTACTTATAATGAAGCTATCTGCGATAAGATGTTCGACGCCATAGTAAAAGGCAGTGATAACCGTTTAAATAAGCTGCTCCCTCCCAGGAACAATTCAATACTTTCTCTTGGGCATAACAGATATTTTTCTATACCAAAGTGGAAAACCGACCGTTTCAAGAAAACATTTATTATAACCTCCAGTCTTAAAAGAAACAATGAACATTCACTTTAACATTGTTATTTTAATTGGATTTATAATCAATACAATTTATACTTAGTTTTGTAATTTTATCCATTCTAGTTTTATGAATATGTAATTCAGTCTTCACGGGCTGCCATTTATTCAGTCAATAAACTATCTATCTATCTATCGGTTGAGTAGACCTCGAGATAATGCTCCACCCAACGTTGCAGCTGCATGCTCTGATCAGTGATGACCTTGCTAGTCTTTGATTTGAGCGGGGCTGTTTTGACGCTTGTAGGGCCGGTGGCAGTTTTTATGGCCTCATACATCCCCTTTGCGTGGCCGCCGCGGAGGATAATAAGCCAAAAGACATCGTTCTTATAGTTCTCAGTGAAGGGGTCCCGGACGAGAGACCTATGATCATCTAGGGAGAACCCTGGCCCAATGACCTGGGACCATTGACGCGGCAAGATTGGCGGGGATGAGTTGATTGAAAGTAGCTCTTGATACAAGGTTTTTCAAACTAAGGCACTGTCTCCCACGCTGGATAGAGTATCAAGACAGGCCTCGTAAAAGGGAATTGGAGAGGAAGCACTGGGAGAAGAGTTATCCCGTAAGGAAGACCATTCGGAACGCAGGGAGGACAAGCGACGCCCCAAAAAGTATTTGCATAGAAAAAAAACTAGAATCATCAGGGGGATTAAGCACTGAGGCCATCCCCGCCAATCTCAAAGCCTGGGCCTTTAAGACGAGATTGTCAAAATTGACACCCCCAAATTTCAATTTCAAAAAGCAAGTGTTACGACTCACCGTCTCCATTTTTGAACCCCAAAGGAAGGGCCAGATCAAGGCAGTAACCCGCGCAATGACCCATTTTGGAAGAGTAAGAACTCTGGCAAGGTAAAGCAGCTTGCTCAAACCAGTGTATTGATAATTAGAGCATTATAGGGAAGGGATAGGGATCTCGACTTCCAGAGATTGAGGGATTTCTCCAGTTTCTCAAGTTTAGGCTTCCAATTAAAATGCTCTGTAGGGGTGGTACCAAACACTGCCCCCAAGATTTTCATTTACATAACTCAGGTGAGGCCCAAAGGCTCATCAGAACGAAACCTCCAGGCCCCCAGCCACATTGCTTCAGTTTTGGTGCGATTCAGTTTGGCACCGGTGCCCCTTTCATAGACATTAACACAGCTGAAAAGATTAGTCAAGGATCGAAGGTCCTTGAGTACAGTCGTAGTGTCATCGGCATACAAGCGAACACGTGCTTGCCGCCCTCTGGCACCAGGGAGGAGGAACCCCTCAACCCCTGGACAACGGCGAATGAGGGACGCTAATATCTCAACACAAAGGACATAAAGTAAGGGAGACAAAGGGTCCCCCTGACGCACCCCACGCGCAAGAGAAATCCTCTGAGATAGCCAACCGTTTAAGATAATCTGCATAAAGGCACCATTGTAAATTGTTGAGATCCACCGGCAAAACTTGGGTCCAAAACCATAAACCTGGAGACGACGCAAGAGAAAGGAACGGTTGACACGGTCAAAGGCTTTCTCCTGGTCAAGGCTGACTAAGATTGCGGATTCATCCGTCCTTTGAATGTAGTCCAAAACATCACGCCTTCAGCTTACTTTCGAGCTCGGAAATTTCAGGACTAACTGAGGGATTACCAGAGGTAAGCTGAAGTTTTAGCTTAATAATCCGGTTAACTAAAAGAACACGCTCGTGCGAGAGATCCCTGCTCTTTTCCCTGGAAAAGAAAATTATCTCAGAGCGGATAGAGTTTTAAAAAAAAGTCCCACCAAACTTTAACCGAGAAAAAGTGTTGCAAGCAATAGGCTTAATAATTGATACAATTCGAAATATAGTCGCAAAACACATTATCATTCAAAAGTGAATTATTAATCTTCCAAATGCCAGGACCACGGAGGTTATTCCCAGTGGGCTGGAAGGAAAGACAAGAAAATCATGGTCGGAAAAAGCACAAGGGCTGATTTCACAAGAAACAACAGAAGGTATGAGGTTCTTAGAAACAAAAAAAAAAATCTAAACGCGAACCAATTGAAAAATCCGAATTATACCATGCGCACTGGCACAATCTCGAATGTAGCTTGCGCCAGACATCAATTAAAGAAAAGGCTGAACGAAAATCAGTAAGGCAGTTAGCAGGCACAAAGTTGCCGCCAAACTTATAAAGGTTGTGATCGTAACAATGATAACCACCATCAATTATTAAGACATCAGAAGATAAAAAGTATTCATGCAAACTTCTGAAAAACACATTCTTTTCGGCCAAGTTGGTGGGAGCATAAATGTTAATTAAATTAATCCTTAGATCGTCAAGTGTTAACAATAGACTAACAACCCTCCCCGACGTGTCTCTTTTCCAGCGACTGACGTTGCCGGAAAAAGATTCAGAAGGCAAGTAAGGACACCACCTTGTTTGCCTACAGCAGGGGACCAAAAACAAGGTCCACGCCAGGCACAAGAGAAAACGCGGAAAACCTCAGGATCAGTAATCTGCGTTTCCTGAAAACAGAAAACGTCATAACAGGTACGAAGACTATCTATGAGATAATCTTGGAAACGCTTACTGAAACCACGAGAATTTAAGGAAAGAATTTTGGACGTCATGAAGGGTGAGGGTTCTTAGTCTTTTTACTAGAGCTGACCGGCATAGGCGAATTTGATTTACGCGCAGGTGGACCATCTGTGAAGTCTAACCTGGCAGGCTTGCGTTTCGGTGCAACTCGAAGAGGTTGAGGATGGATAGCTTTAGATCAGACAAAGTAGGAGAGCCAGAAATGATGCTGGACGGAAGAGACGGCTCTTGGGACAAAGGAACAGACAGGGCGGCGATTCAACAGGCGAAAGGAGGGAATGAGACGATTGCGTAGTTTGTGGTGACTGAGAGAACTGTGTAGACTGGGAAGACTGCGAGGGCTGCGCGGAGGGCTGCTTTGGGGTGTTCTAGGACAGTGATGAAGGTTGACCAGAAGATGGCGACGGTGATGATTGCGATGAGAGGAAAACACAGGAAGGTGTAGGAGGTACATCAGGAGAAGACTGCGAAGGAGGCTGTGAAGGAGGAACATCAAGTAAAGACTGCGATAAAGGGATTGAAGGAGGCGGGCCATCGGAAGAAGGCTCATCAGAAAGAAGCTGCGGGAGAGACTGTGACGGTCGAGACTCTGGAAGGGAAGCAGGAGCAGCATCATTATCACCAGTGTAAACTTTTTCAGGGCACCGCCACCAAGATAATTTACAATCAATGGCGTAGTGGCCGTCCTCTTGGCAAATACTGCACTTGATTTCTTCTTTACAGTCGCTGAAGGTGTGACCCAGTTGGTCACAGTTAAAGCATACCACGTTAGGGCACACCTTTGTGACATGATCGGGAAGATGGCAAATTCTGCAAATAGGAACCTGTCCCTCGTGTTTGACTCTAAGAAGCTTCCTGTCGAAGCGTAGGAAGGATGGAATCGACTCAGATAGCTCCATTCTAACAACGCGTAATCCATTCTTGATGCCCTCATAGCCCTGTAGATTACATCTGCGGAAACCGAGGACAGATCCATAGCGGCCGAGACGATGGGCCAGTGCTTCATCAGAAAGCTCGAAGGGAGTATCATACACGGCAACAAAGGTACACGTAGAAGATGAATTACGATGACGACGGATAAAAGAAGATTTACCAAGGAAGAGATCACGGTACTCACTGGTGGAAAACGTCACGGAAACAAAGCCATTAGGGTTGCGTTGGAGACATCCGACCGCAGCAGTACGGATACCACAGTTCTTTAGATCGGCAAACACTTGGGATAAAGAAGTGTCCTTGTCGGAAAGAGAAAAATGTGCCGTACATGGTCGCTCGGGCAAAATGTTCAGCGGATGGATAGAATCCTTCTCTGCGTCAGTAAGACGTTCAGCATTCTTCATTACATAATCAACGCTGGATTGACTAGACACACTGGAGTGTCGACGACGCCCAGCCATTTGGGCATAAGACGGGATATCAGCAATCTCCATGTTCTCCTCAGTTTCGGAACGGCCCGCCCAGCTATGCTGGGGATCGACAACATTACCTGCCATGCTACTGCAAGGGCCACAAAATGACCAATACAGCAATAGCTCAAGCGAAGAAACAAACTGGTACGGCTTCGCCCTGGGATAGCCCTGGAAGACATCTAAACTGTCCATGCCTCAGCCTGGCGTAGCTAACATACCAGGCGGGTGTGTTTAGCACCCCTTTAAGTGGCAGCTTCACATGCCATACATGTGGTAAGCTGGGTTGGGAACAGCCAAACTGTTCTCCCATGGCAAGCGTGTGTTGGCCACACTGGGTTAGTGTTACTGTGTGCCATCTTGCTTTCACTGTTGTTCTTAGTTTACGTGAGACACCGATCTCTTAATGTGATCCACCTTTCCACACACTTGCCGTGGGAGAACAGTTTTGCTGTTCCCAACCCAGCTTACTACATGTATGGCATGTTAAGCTGCCACTTAAAGGGGTGCTAAACACACCCGCCTGGTATGTTAGTTACGCCATGCTGATGAGGCCTAAAAAGCCGAAACAGCTGTGTGATTGTGATCAATTGGCTTTTTTGTTTATTTTTTGGGTCCTGTCCCAAGTACCTGCCGGGAGGGAAGGGCGTCGACCCAACCCTAAATTGTGTTCACCATGTCGTTACTTCGCTGCCCAAACAGAGTTGTGCTACACTTTCCAGATTCAGTTTATGCCAATTGTGGTTGGTCGGAGGTGTTACCCCGTCTGTTGAAAGCAGTAGATGCTGAAAAGGTTACCAGTGTGCAGTTTTTGCGGTGCGGCCGTGTTCGTCTGACTTTCAAGGATCAGGCCTCTTGTGATGATTTGATCTTGTCCAGTCTTGTTTCCGATGATGTCCACGTCCGTGTTGTTCGCGCAGATCTGAGGTTTCGTTTTGTATATGTTCGCGATCTACCTTTCGAGGTTCCTGATGATGACGTTTAAGCATTTTTTGAGTCTTATGGAGACGTTCTGTCCGTCAGCCGTACTACGTTTGCCAATTTCCCTGCAATCTAAAATGGTAATCGTGTGGTTGAGCTAGCCGTGGATCTTGACCTCCCTTATTTCGTAAGGATTGCTGATTTTAGTCATCGCGCTTGGTATCCTGGTCAACCTGTCCATTTTACGATTTGTCGTGAAGTCGGTCATCGCGGTCCTTTCTGCCCGCTCTCCGGTCTGTGCCGGCGCTGTCGTCACATGGCTAGAGAATGCGGGCAGCATTGGGGTGCCATCCACCCGGGGACCGAAGTTTTGTCTTCTACTGTACCTCTTGCTGATGATGACGATGATGCTGATTACGTCCCTCCTTCTGAGGCCTCTTCTGGGCCCTCTATGGTGGAGGATGATGACGAGATGATGTGTGGGGATCATGAGATCGCTGCCTCACAGCTCCCCCTCCTTCCCCTCCTCCTGATGCTGCACATGTTCCTGTACCGGATGTTCCTCCTGCTCCTAGTATCCCTGCGTTTGATGTTCCTCCTGTTCCTATTTTGCCTGATTTTCTTCCTGCTCCCAGTGTTCCTGTACCTGATGCGTCTAAGCTGCCTAAATCCTTCGATCCTGTTTCATCTGCTGCTCTTACGTTATTTCGTGATAAAACTGATCCTGTTCTTCTTTCCGCTCTAGGGGAAATTTCCCGCGATCCTGTCACTCGAATGTCCAGTAAGGATGTTGCTGATTTTGTTTCTCGTTTGATAGACGAGCACAGTTTGTCTCCGGTTTATCGTTCTTATATGACTAACTATATCCTCCGTGTCCAGCGCAAGTTTTCAAGTAGAGATGTAAAAAAGCCTGTTAAGCGTGCTCCTGCAAGAATTTCAGACTCTGAGGGCCCGCCCGCCCGCAAGCCGACGCGTCCAGATCGAGTTCCGAGTTAATTAGGATTGTAAATAGTAATTGTTGATAGCGTAATTAGTTTACTTAGCGTGTTTAGGATTTGTTTATTTCGTGCAACTTCGATGTATATAGGTTATTATTTGTGAATAAATTCCTTTTACGAAAAGCTGTCCATGGTTGCTAATTGACTGGGTGAAATGGTTGTGCGCATGCGTGATGTGTTGGCCACACTGGGTTGGTGTTAGCGTGTGTCATCTTGCTTTTATTGTTGACCTTTGTCAACACGTTTAATAAAACCAAATTTTCCATTGAGGTTTTAGTTATCTTCCGGGACTCCGTCTTACCCAGCCCTAAAAATGGGTCTGAAACCCAGGAAGGAAAAGTGAGAGGCCTGTATTACTTGCAGGCGCATGTTCGGAATGACGCCATTTTTCCCTCAATACTGGGGGGGGGGGGGGGGGTAATATTTGGAAAAAAAGTTTTTTTTTTTTTTTTGCGGGGGTGCATAGTTTATTCGAAGTGCTTTTATATTAGTGGAAACATGGTGGATAACGTAAAGAAAAATCCGATACCAAGTTTCTGGAGGAAATTGATTTCGAGTTTAAGAAATGCCACTTTAACTTTGTGCTTAAAGTGCCCATAACCCCCAAATTTTTTTTCGCTAAAATGAATCTTTGTACCTGTTCGAAACGCATCGCGGCCATTTTTCCTTTTTATAACAAATCCTGCAATTTTATAGGCTTCGAAAGTTGCGAAAATTCAAGCATCTTTTGTTGACGACCGAGTTAGAAGGGGAGTGGGTCTATTCCTGTTTTTACGTCACAAACTGATTTACATTGTAAAAATGCACACAAAGTAGATTGTGACGTAAAAACAGAAATGGACCCACTCCCCTTCTGACTCGGTCGTTAACAAAAGATGCTTGGATTTTCGCAACTTTCGAAGCCTATAAAATGGCAGGATTTGTTAGAAAAAGGAAAAAATGGCCGCAATGCGTCTCGAACAGGTGGAAAGATTCATTTTAGCGAAAAAAATATTTTGGGGTTATGGGCACTTTAAGGCGGAACAACTACAAGCTATTCATGCAGTCGTTACCAGTAATGATGATTTTGTCAAAGCAGCAACATGATTTGGCAAGTCTGTTTGCTACTTGCTATACAGCGTTGTTCGTACAATATGTTTGTGATTTTCTTCAATCCGAGTCCGATGTTATTTGTAAATCAGTCCTTCTTATCGTGGGTCCCTATCGTTGAAGATCGATATCAGATGGATGTCATACGAGAGTATGGAATTTCGTGCCTGAATCCTAACTGAAAAGCTGCATCATGTTGTCGCAGAAAAAAAAAGATATCAAACTTGGATTTATTTGCTCTCCTGAGAGTCTTTATGAAGAATCCGTGCCAGAGCAGCTGCTAAAATTCCGAAAAAAAAAAATCGTATGCTGTTGAAAAGGCTCATTGTGTGTTACGGTGGAAGTATGAAACTAACAAATGTACTGTAAGTCGTGGATGTGAATAGCTCAACAATGACTAATAAATATCCTGCTGGAACTCTTGATTATTGTTCATTACTTCTCTCCATCTAGTTATATGATAATCGCACTGATCCAAAGAATATAATTTTGATTTGCACAGTAATTATTGAAAGTGTCTTAGGCGTTAAGACCTACCAATTATTTTTTTTCAAAATCGAGGACAAATTGTTTGGATGTAAAACAATTAGATAAAAAAATGTCGTAAATAGTCTTTTTCTTTTGCCATCTCAGTTTTATCAGGAATAATACACAAACAGCAGTGACAAACAGTAATTTAGAGTAATTTTTAGAAAGAGTGATTTACAGTAATTTTTCGAGTAATTAGAGTACAGTAATTTACTCAGAGTAATTTTTCTAAGCACTCATCGCATGAATTTAATCTTTCTTTACTTACAAGGATAGACTTAACCGTGGCCAAATGGTTAAGGTTGTATATAGAGCTGCCTGTTGGTACTGCAATGATTTTTATATCGCAAAAACTAAATGATGACAGAAATATAGGCACACATTCCGTACGTGTGGTAGTGCAGTAACACAGCGCTTTATAATTATTCCATAACAGTCAACTGAGCCGCGTTTTGTTTTTCAGGAGATGCAAGTTGTCTTTGCGTAATATGTAGCTCTAATAGTACACGATATTGTTTTGGTACCGTATATCATTGCAGTGCCATGGTAGATGTCTTAGATAAATAGCCCCGTAAGAAGACATGTGGTTACTAGTAAAATACTAAACCCAGAAAGATTGAAGAAAATAAAAGTGAATGGAGAAACATTGGCTTCGAGGCTGACATGTTGATCATTTTCAAGTTCCCTTGCAACTTCGTTATCACCACAAACCTCTGATAGCTTTGCAAGACAAGACTTCACTGAAGTTTTCCCTGTCCAACAGGCTTAGTATTTGGACGGGTGACCTCAAAATGTACGACTTTCTGTCAGAAACAAAGGACCGAAAATTCTATTTTTCAAGTGCTACTGTGATAAAAAACTCACTTCCTTTTTTTCTTCAAATTTTGAAAGTGTGATTGCTTAAAATTTGACTGGCAATTTTGACCTTTGATTTTTACACAAAGGCTGTTTACTCTGAGTGTAAGTTTTGGATTTTATGGTCCGTCATTACTCACTTTAAAAACTGACCTGTTGGACCTCAGAGGGTTGGATCTAGAGATAAGTGACGTCATTGACTTACATTAATTCAGCCGCGTACACACGCATTGCATTCTTAAACGTCATTTTCTCCTCGATCCAGCCCACTTAACACTTTAAAGTTAGTATTGGCGGACGATGAAATAGGAAAATTCCAGTCAAAATAAACATGTACCTTTTTAAAATCAAGTTTAAAACTTGGGTCACTTACTGTTTAGTTAACATAGTTCTGAAATTTAAAGAAAAATGGTAATTGATTTTTTTTTCATACTAGCACTTCAACGTTCAAAAAATACCAACTAAACAATGAGCAAAGTAATGTTAGTCTGCTTTATGCAAAACAAATATATTGATGCAAACGTAAACAAATATTGATATACAGTTTTTAGGAAGAGCAGAAGGAAGTTTTCAGGAAGTGTCGATCGACATTAACATATTTTGCCATCAGCAACAAAATTTGCGACATGAAAACAAAATAAATTTTGTACCGCGGATATCGAAAAAGGTTGCGATCTGCAAAAAAACATTTTGGGAGATTTTTGCCACGTTCAGTTTT
This sequence comes from Montipora foliosa, assembly GCF_036669935.1. Taxonomy (NCBI): domain Eukaryota; kingdom Metazoa; phylum Cnidaria; class Anthozoa; order Scleractinia; family Acroporidae; genus Montipora; species Montipora foliosa. The sequence continues at coordinate 91,867 of NW_027179725.1, read as the reverse complement.
TCTATTGTACATTTGGCTGCACAAGTTAATCGCAAAATCGAAAGTGACGTCGATTTCAGCGGCCGCCATGCTCAAGTTATTTTGCGTGTTTGCTAACAACTCGCGAAAAAAAAAAGAATACATCTTTTTCAAAATGATGGCGAGACAAAGGGTTTTTGTTTTTGTTACTTTGTATTTTTTTCTTTCAAGTGTTATAAAGTTTGGCAAGAAATGTGCAAAGATCACAATCGCTACCTTCGATCCCAATAAACTCGCTGATCTCTATAACTAAGATCTCCGACAGGTGCATGGTAAGCATGCTCCTGAGGAGTCTCGTTACATCACATTCCGCTCACATGCACCATGGTTTAATGTTGTACTTCATGACTGAAGGCGTGAAAAACGCCGCTGCGAGCGTGCCTACAGAGCTTCAGGACTGGTGGTGCATAGGCAGATATAACGAGATAAATACCGCAAGTACACAGCACTATTAAATCAATGCAAGACTCAATATTATAAGTCCAAGATTGAGTCTGTGGACCAGTGTCAACTCTTTCCCCTGGTTGATGGCACGTTTAGAGTCAAACCTGTACCTCCTCTTCCATCCCACAGCTCAGCACAAGATTTTACTGAGGGGTTTATCGCTCACTTTATTGACAAGATTATAAAACTGCGACGTGACCTACTTAACTGTCCAGCTATCACACCAGCTGTGGGCAATATAAATCTTCCAACTGTTCATTAGAAAAATTTACGGAGGTGCTTTCGAAGGTCGCACGCAAAACGTTATGTCCCTCCGATCCGATTCCAACTCGGACTTTGAAGTCTTGGTTAGATGAATTACTTCCAGCTATAACATCTCTAGTTAACTCTTCACTGAGAGTAGGCATTTTTCCTAGGCCCTTCCGACGTCCCACAGGGTTCAGCGTTGGACCCCCTACTGTTCATCATCACTTCGCACCTCTGGAGAACGTAATCAAGTCCCATGGACTTGATTGCATGATGTATGCCGACGATTCACAACTCTATATCATTGTGAATCCAGATAGACACAAAACCTTGGCTAAACTTGAACGTTGTATTTCTGATGTTCAGGTATTTTTCGTAGCCAACAAACGTCGCTGTAATCCTTCTAAAAGTGAGATAATCTTCTCTCATTTTAGGTTTATAAGTCCGCCTTCACTAACTGGTATTAACATAAGTCATCATGTAGTATCTACCATTAAGGAAGCGCGAAATCTCGGAGTAGTTTTTGACGACTACTTACTATGTCCAGCCATGTTAATAGTATTTGTCGCTCCGCTTCGCTTGCTTTAAGAAACATCGGAAGAGTTAGAAAATATCTGGATCAGGCCAATACGGAGCGACTAGTCCACGCCCTTATTACATCAAGGCTAGACTATTGCATTAGTTTATTGCATGGACTGTCAGCAAACTCCAGCGCCTACAGAATTCTGCGGCAAGATTAGTTCTGAAATGTAAAGTCCGAGACCATATAATGCCATCACAGGAAAAACTGCACTGGCTCCCTGTTGAACACGGAATAATATTTAAAGTTCTATTGACGATCTTTAAAATCGTCAATGACTGTGCTCCGGAATATTTAAGTGACTTACTAGAAACGTGTGTTTCAACACGTTCCTTGAGTTGTGCGACACAAGGTCTTCTGGCTGTTCCCAAATCCTTCACCTTTACCTATCTTGACAAAGCTTTCTCAGTCGCCCCGCCCAAACTTTGGAACAATCTGCCAGCACTCTACGAGCTCTTTAGATTCTTTTAAAAGGAAGCCCAAGACTCATCTCTTTCAGGACGCATACCCGTAGCACTTTTTTTTTAGCATTTGTTAGCATTCGTACTATTTATAGCATTTTAGCATTTTGTATTTTTCTAATAATATCGTTTATATTGATTGCAATCTAAGGCCATGATGGATTTCTCTCTTATTCTTGTAAACACATTGAGGCAATGCATAATGCGTTTTAAAAACTGTAATTATTTGTTTATTTATTATTTATTAGCTTGTTTTGTCACATCTTTTGTTACTTAAAAGTTCATAGTTAATAAGTTAGTGGTCCTGTATGTTTAAAAATCAAATTTTGTATTTACCGTCACTTCTGAAGATGTATGCAGAAGCGTACAAAATGATGCGTTCATATCTTATGTTTGTCACCCCTGTTTGTGTATTATTCCTGATAAAGTTAGATTAAAAAAAAAAAATCCAAGGAAATTGAATCACAACATCACTGCGATCGGGTTTTTTTCTCCTCGTTTAGTCACGACAAGACATAATTTCGAAGTTAGCTACCTGACACCGCAAATCACACAGTCATTTTCATCTACAATTGTTTTCCATGTTTCCTTTATTTACATATTCAACCTGGTATCTATTTGATTGGCTCTTTCCGAGCATGCACCTGCAAGTAATACAGGACTCTCTCTTTTCCCGCCTGGATTCCAGGCCCATTTTCAGAGCGGAGGAAGTCCCGGAACAGGACTGTTGACGTTTGAGAATTTTTCAGTGCAGCATTAAAGTTAATATTGAATAATGACGTGTGATATCATCTCAAAGTGCCCTTAAAAGTAAATACTAATGTAGGGTTCTTTTAGCACAGTTAAAGTTGGATCAGAGACAAGATAAATGATGTGTAACAGAGAAAACTTAGAGCTATGACAGAAAGAAAACAAAAGAGGTTTTTCAGGTATATGCACCGCTGTAAGCTCTGTCAGAATTGTTTTACTAACTTTATAAGCAAGACTAACCCTCTAACGAAGTCGCTTATGAGAGAGGAATTGGCCCGGAATAAAGAGGTGGTAACCAGGAAGGCGAACAAAGTTGATCGATTTGTGTATATCATTTTTCACCTTGGACTAGACTGAAGGAGGGAGAGTCCACTGGGTAGTCCGTGGAGTGGTCCCTCTTTATGTTGTTTGTGTTAAGGGATTGTCTCTTTCTAATAGACACAAACCGACACTTAAATCGCGCCGTGGAAATACGTGGTTTAGTTTCTTTATGAGCTGTTAATTGTTTTTTTGCTAAGTGGCCGTAACAGTATTGATTTTGCTGTACAAACCATGTCGACACGGCGATGACACGCATTCATTTATGTCAATCTCACAATTTTCTCCCACGTATCCAGGCTCGCATGTACAGCCGTAAGAACCGGTAAAGTCGATACAATTTCCTGTAAAAAGAAAAAGAAAAATATATTTATCATCTTGATATTCAGTATCGTAGGAAGATATAGCTTTATTTATTTATTTATTTATTTATTTATTTATTTTTACATGGTACTCTGGTTAGAATTTATACTAATGCAACTTGCGCAGTTACGATATGGGACTCAAATGCGGAAAAAAAAAGAAAAATTCCAACTTCTCGACACTTGTTTAGTGTCGTAGTCAGGGATAATTTTAATCTGTAAGAATAATTGTTCTCTTGAATGCTCCTCTTCTTTTAATAAGATGTAAATAGGTGAGTGTGAGGTAAGAGGGCACCAGCATCACAGAGGAGTAAAACAGACGTTTAATATGCCAAGTTTCCAAACAAATGCACTGATGATACCGTCGGTTGCTGGTGATAATTTTAGAACGATACCACATAGTTGTATGGTTGGTTTTGCAAGAGTGTTTCAACAAAGCAAAATTTGCCTTTAAAGAACACTTGTTCTCTTTTAAAAGTGTATTATACCGACGTTTGGTATGTCAAATGTAGTCCTGCTCAAAGTCATCGTTCAGTATAGAATAAACAGCTTCTGTTCGTAGTTCCCTGAAAATAGTATCCTTAGGCTCGGCAAAAATATGATTTAACATCGCCAACTTCACCGTAGCTAGCTATAACATGATGTGTTCTGTAACGCCTTGAATGCACTGGATCATAGCAAAAACGGTAGCCGAGAGCAGTTGCAATGCAGAATTTACTGGGTTTTTACAGTTATGAAGAAGATTTTTCAAAGCACGTCAAAAAATGTATTACCGCTGCGTCGTTCTTTGCCATTAACGCCAAGATGGCAAATGGTCAGCCCTCATGGGCAATCTTACAGTTACGGACATTTTATGGTAAATGGAATGGTGAGAAATCAGGGCAAAAAAATTTCTGGGTATGCATGGATTTACGTAAACACTAAGTTGTCTCTAAATTGCCCTGGATTCCGTTCTTTGGACATTAAAAATGCGAAAAGACGAATGAGTATCATTTGTAGGCATAGTAGGTGCAATTGCAAACAAAAAAATGAGCGTTGTTGAGGAGTAAAGACAACAACTTGATCAGATCCTGCACGGAGAAAGAACTCCTTCGTCTAGAGGAAGCGTCTCTCTGAGTCTTTCTCCACAACTCCAATGGCAAGATCATGTTAATAGGATAATTAAAAAAAAAATGGAAAATACAAAAGAAGATATAAATGAAATCAATAATCAATAGGGACTGTCACGAGACGTCGAATATAGCGGACGCGAGTTTTATCGCTCCGCCCATGCCTGCTTGAAAGCGCGTTTTTTGGGCTATGAAAAACGACGTTTAAACCGCTGAAATGAGCGCAGATGAGTCAGGTTCAGCATCCTCGGAAAGAAGAAGGGCAAAAAGGTCAAGGCACCGCACTTCAAGCTCACAAGCCGATGACGATATCTTCGCTACAGAAGACAAAAACCATCATGACTGCTCGTGGTGCAGCATCAAATTACAACGAATTGATTAAAACTTAGAGTTCTCTTACTTCTGCCGGAATTAGAACGACAAAAAGCGAAAATTTCCGAACTAGAAGAAAGTTTGCAGCTCACAAAGCCAGAGGTAAGAGAACTTCAGAAAACCGTCAAATTAATATCAACAGAGCTCACTGAGGCGAAGACGAAATTAGCCTTGCTTAGTAAAATTGAAAGACGTCAAATGAAGCAAGAGTGCTATAGCCGACGTAGCAACATTAAATCTTTTGGCATAAAAGAGGAGGAAAAGACACCAAGTGAAACATTAGAAACTCTAAGGCATTTCTTGACAAAAGAAATGAAAATTTCTCAAATAAAGCGACATAGACGAAATTGAATTTGAAAGAGTGCACCGTGTGCCATCAAAACAAAATACGGAGAAAAGACCTCATCGTAGACCAATTATCGCAAAAGTCTCCTTTTATCAAGACAATAAGTTTATTAAGGCACATACCAAGAATCTAAGAAAAGGATCCAAACTTGGTGTAGCTGACGACTTCCCAGAGGAAGTCGATGAAGTAAGAAAAGTTCTGCATCCAGTTTCAAAGAAAGCAAGGCAAGAAGGAAAGCTGGCCCTCTTCGATGTAGAAAAAAAAAAAAAAATTACTGATGGAAAGACTTATCGTGGTCCTGAAACGCGCAACGTTTCCCATTTTATGGTCGACTTATGGGTGGCGGATAGTCAAGTGTGTGAAACAAGAAAAGTTGTCAATGCCAAACTTTCAGGTACTTGAGTACGTCCTGTCGAGTAAGAAATTGTGCCGGCTGATAATTTAGGCGTATGTGCTTAGTTTGTAATATAAATAGACAGTGCTTTACCATGTTATCGTATAGCTTGGCTTTGTACTTGTTTATTTTGTTGTTTTTGTATTATGCCGTTCACTATTTTCGTTGTAAATCGGAAAATTTAAGAGGGTTGTCCAATACTCACAAATAGACTCCATTGGTGTTAGTGGTGATTCCAATGGTTCCCTTGGTGAAAGCGAACGTGTTTTGTGTGGTTGGCTTATAGAACGAGGAATGTCCATAATAATTATTAGCGCGTTTCTACTTGGTGTAAAAGCGAACTTGTTTTGCACCAATAGAGCCATTGGAATGACATCATTTTCTATTGGTACCAATCCCGCCATTGGTACCAACAGACCATCGGTTTGACGAACAAATCGTATCCGTTTGTGTATATTGGACATGAGTGAAAATTAAGCAACATAAGCCTTTTCAAATGTTTCAATTTATTTATCACCGAATTGGAAGAGTCAAATTCCAAAATCGTGCGCAAATCAAAGTTGTTGTATGCAAGGTTAGATGAGCCTAAAAGTACTATCACTTAATGTGAGGGGCCTAAATAAGACCTTGAAGCGAAGGCAAGTATTCAGATGGCTTCATCAACAGAAACTATACGTTATTTGTCTACACGAAACATACTCCTCCGCGCAAACTATAATCCGAATGAAGTGGAAAATTTTTCGCCAGCCATGGATCGACACATAGCTGTCGTGTAATGATATTGTTCAAACCGCGACTCGATGTAACGATTGAAGAAAATATTTCTGGCAAAAATGGTAGATATATTTTAGCAGAAACAGCTGTAGATGGATCAAAATTTGTTTTTTTAAATATTTATGCACCAAACGATCCAGCACAGCAAGTTAAGATACTTAGAGACTTGTCCACATCAACTTTGAACAAAGTTTGAAAAGGTTTTGTTGGGTGATGTTAATTGTGCCCTAAATAACATTGATAAACGTGGAAGACGCTCCTTTGAGACCAAAAAAGTTGTCATCAAAGAAATCAACGAAATGAAATGACATTTCCTGGAGCAACGCATCGTTGAAAATTCAATGCAGATTGGATTATTTCTTTTCATATTTGTCTCGAAACATACAGCACGCGCCGAAGGCGCGCCCGCGCGGAGCACCATAGCTAAGAAAATATGGTAACCTTTCGATGTGAGAAAATTTTGGTTTTATAGCCATGACGTCATGAACGTCCGTACGTACGTACGTCCGTCCGCCCGTCCATGTATGCCAATGTGATCAGTATCACGCAACCATATCACGGGGTCAAGTTTAGAGCTCATCGAGTAGGCAATATATATATACTCCAGTTTACACTCTAGCTAGTTGAGAGCACACATCTTTGATATTGGACATCCATGTTATGGTCAAATTGACACCTGTCAAAACAAGGTATCCGCTGACCAGTAGCACGTGACCATATTGTGGGCTCAAGTTGGACCTTATCGAGGTCAGCTGTTTTTTTGAAGTTGACCGCTGACGTGGGACTGGTTGTTGATTGGATCGCAGTGTCAAGCCAGGTGAGACACTCACACCTGATCGAGGCTTAATTTTTCGCGCTCTTTCTGTAGCTCGACGCGGCTACGCAGTCATGCTACGTCAACAAAAGCTCTTGACAGTCGATGCTTTTCGTGTTCAGGTACGGTTTGGAAAATATGTTTTTCTTGCATTTTTCGCTGGTTTCGATCCAGGTTTAACATAATATAGCTGTGGTTATTCAAGTCAAGCAGTGGAGGGTTATTAACTTAAAAGCTGAGTTTTTATCTTTAATTTGTTTAGGGCTGCTTTTTGCTCTGAATTGCAGTTTTTGATATGTCTTCAGATTTTTTATTTCTAATATCATGGGTGACAAATTACTCCTTAATTTAGGCGCGAAATTTCAGCGTTAATTTATAATTTCACATGTGAAATTACAAAATTGTCATGGTAACATCTCTTGTATCTCGGTCAGAGCCAAGAGGGCGTTTAGATTTAAGACAGTGACCATTGAACAAGTTACGAAATTAAAAGAAGCGGCAGTAAATTTAAATACGTGAAAGAGCACAATTATCTGGGTGAGAGTTTTTGAGAAGTGGTGTAACGAAAATAGCCTTGAGGAAAACTTGGAGATGATTCTTCCCGAGCAGTTGGATAAAGTACTCGAGCGATTTTACAATTACGGTTGTGAGCGTAATTTGTCACCCACGACATTAAAAGGTAATCAAATGGTTTTCTCGTGAAATTATTTCCTAATTTCACTCGTCGCCATTTGATTACACATACGAATCTACTAAGGTTGCAAGATGCCTGGACGGCCTATGTGAGATGAACAGAAACGAAAGAAGAGAGAAAGAGAACGAGAACGACAAAACGGTACACCAGTAATAGGTTAAAGTTGGTGGAAGAAGTTACTCCACAAATTCTTTTCTTGGACACTAAACCGTTTGTTATTTCTACGGATGAGTTATTTCAAGTGGATGCATATTTGTACGACGTGGTTTAGTCGTTTTTTCCTTTGTTTAGGAATGAAACTCCTATGTGTATTGTTAACTGGAATTAAATAACAATCATCTGTACTCTTTTTGGACAGAAATAATCGATCTGTTGCTGGCTTGTTTGGCTTTAAAATGCGAGCGAACAAGAAGTTTTTTTACTCCGCTTGCCTAACTGTTTTTCGATGTGCCTCGACAGTGACAAGAATTTTGCACTTGTGTTCTAAACATGTAATCGCAATGAGTTCTCGTAAAAGTATAAGGAGAAATATCACCAGCTTGTGTTTTAAGAAGTTTGTTTAGAGCACGTACAGGTAATTTGTTGGAGATCTTGTTTGATGTCTGTCCTTGCTAGCCGGTTCTGGTTCTAAGCCAAGCTGGCGTCTTTCAATGAAATACATCGAATGATAAATGATCTCGTTTTCAGAGATAAAGTGGAATAAATAAAGGACATCAATAAAACTCCTTGTTTGACCTGGAACCGACAAAGACGATCTATCACATTTCGAGCTATAGTACGTCTGTGATTTCTAATTTTAGCGTGATTCCTATTCGCTGGCTTTTGACAGTCGACTCTGAAATGGCTTCTTTCCTTTTCCGTTCGCTTGCTGAAGATTTGCTTGTTTTCTTTTAAAACTCTTGCGATTCAAGAAAAATTAATTGCCTAACTGGTGAATTCGACAGTAGATTTCGCTGGAAAAACCGATATCACACTCATCCCTTCGTGATTCATGCGATCAGTCGGTTTTCAGGTGAAATCAACCGTGGAATTCACTAGTTAGGCAGCGAAGAAAATGTTACTGAATTAAGCAATATCCGGGAAAACCAAAAGGCGGACAGTTCCAAGCCTTCTATTTTCACTAATCCTACAGCCAGTAAGAATAAACAAGCCGGGAGCTTCGCTTTTAGACTTGGCTAAATCTATATATTATTTTTTCAGATCATTCGACACTACAGCTTTGTATGAAACACGAAGAAAAACAAACAAAACGGGCGCCAGGAGTTTGGAAATTCAAAAACTCGTTACTCACTGATAGAGAATATATGGAGCTTGTCACCAAAAGCATTCCGAATTTTGTAGCAAAATATGAAGATCTTGTAGATAAAGATCTGTTTTGGGAAATGATAAAAATGGAAATCAGGACCACTACAATCTTTTTCGCGAAACAAAAAGCTAGACAAAAAAGAGATGAAGAAAAAAAGCTTTTATAACAGCTTAGTACTTTGCACGAACAGCTAAGAGCTAATTTTACGGACGGCATCAAAACTGAAACGGATCGCGTCAAGAACAAACTTAGAATGCGGGGTGCAATGCTTCGCATCAACGCTAGGTGGTATGAATTCGGCGAAAAAAATTGCAAGTGTTTTTATAATTTAGAGAAAAGAAATCACAGGAAAAAGCAAAGTATTTCGCTGACATCCGAAAACGGTATTTGGTTATCCCAAATCAATCCAAGGAGAAGAAGTCAACTTCCATGGAAAAATTTATCAATCCAGACAAACAGATCCAGAAAACACAACTTTTGCATCGTTTTTTGAATCTGAAGGACTTATGCAGAAGCTGAAGCTAACCAATGCGAAGGACTCTTAACTTTAGAAGAATGTGCGAAAGCAATTAGCAGTTTCCAAAATGATGAAAAAAAAACAAACAAACAGATCTGTCGGTTTCACGGTTGAGTTCTATCGTCGCTTTTGGCATCTCCTTGGGAAATTCATGGCAGACAGTTTTAATTTTGCCTTTCAAAACAGGGCGTTCGTAAATCTCCCAAAGACTTGGAATTATTTTACTTATTCCCAAAAAGGACAAGAACTTAGAATTCTTAAAAAATTAGAGACCAATAACCTTGCACAATACCGATTATAAAATAGCTACTAAAGCTCTTGCAACGCGCCAAGTAAAGATATTACCACAGAAAGTTCACCAGTGCTAACCTGGTTACATAAAAGGCAGATATATAGGAGAATGCATCAGAATGATTTCCGATATAATGTCGTTCACTAAACAGAAAAATGTGCCGGGTGCAGCAGAGTTCCTTGACTTTGAAAAAGCCTTCGATTCAATCGAATGGAACTACCTGCAAAAATGTTTACAAGTGCTTAGATTTGGCCCGCAACTTTGACAATAGATGAAAGTCTTTTACAACGGTATCTCGAGCTGTGTTCTCAACAACGGTTATGCAAGTGAAGCACTTCTCGCTATCCAGAGGAGTTCAGCATGGGTGTCCTTTGTCCAGTTCACTCTTCATTATCGGCAAGGAAATTCTCGGCAACACAATTTGACAGTCTCATACGATAAAAGGTATGGACATCACACTTGGAAAAATAGCGAAACTTGCACAGTATGCCTGTGACACCACCATTTTTGTCAAAGATGATCAATCGATAATCAATCTGTTTAATCTACTGGACAAATCTGAAAGTGTCTCTGGCGTTCGGATAAACCAGTCCAGTCGGAACTCCTATGGTTAGGCTCATCACGTCTACGCAAAGATAAATTCTTGAACCTCAAACTTTACGAAGAACAGATATATGCCCTCGGAATTTACTTTTCTTACAATGAAGAATTAGCAACGAAAAAAAAACTTATATGACAAACTTGCACCGTTAAAGAAAATACTTAATATCTGGACATCAAAACACATCTCCATTTACGTTTAAAAATAACATAGTCAAAACACTTGCGCTGTCGAAGCTAGCCTTTCTTTGCAGTCAATTTTATCTGGAAATACAAGCAGCCTAAAATGAAAAAAATCTACCATCGTAAAACGTAAAGAGGAGGGAGGTCTAAGCATGACTAACTTTACAGTTTTTGATAAAGCTTTAAAGTTATGTACATGTTGGGTTAAGTGCTCGTGTTCTGGTGATGATGCACCATGGAGATGAACCATGGAAAGCTGTTCCCAAATCTACGCTTGCAATTGTACGTGGTACACTGATCTTTCATTGCAGTTATGATGTTAATTGCTTAAATTTAGACAAATCACTGCCAAAATTTTATAAAGATGTCATAGTGTACTGGCAAGAGTTATCCACACCGTACCCGAGACGAAACGTGAAGTTGCTAATCAAATTATTTGGAACAACCGGCACTTAAAAATAAACAAAAGGTCACTTTTCTACAGAAATTGGAATGAAAACGGCGTTTACAATGTATCCAGTCTATTTAAGGAACAAAAAAAAGTGTTTTCTTCAATTTCATTCCTTCCAACAAAAATTCCAAGTGAATTGCAACTTTATAGAATATTACGGGCTAATTTCTGCAATACCTCGTACCTGGAATCGAAATTAAAAAAACAGCGGAAATTTCCTTCCCTTGCAGTGGATGTACAGAGTATAACATGAAAAACAATATATAAATTGCTCATCAATCGCAAAAATCTTGTCCCGCCTACAGCAGACAAAACTTATCAACTGTGGTTTTGATCCATCGCAACGCTGCAAGGTGTACTCACTCCCTTTTAGTGTCCCAAAGGAAGTTACATTATCTGTTTTCCAATAAGATAGCACAAAATATTCTTAGTACCAATAAGCTGCTTCATTAAATGAAAAAGATTGATTCACCTTCCTGCCCATTTTGCCCAGACACTAAGCAGTCCATTTTTCACTTATTCGTACACTGCAGAATGGCAGGATCATTGCACAATGGCAGTATCATTCTGGAACCAGTTTACCGAGTGGTGCCAAGCAGTATGCTTACTGAACTAGAAATTTATGGTGTCTTAAAAGGCTCATTTTCACTTCAAACCCTCAACCACCCTATCCTTATCGGCAAGTACTTCATATTCATCTGTGCCAAAAATGAGAAAAAATACCAATTTGCCGACTTTGTCGCTTCCTTACAAGAGAAAATTAATAGACCTAGAAAAAAATATATCGCCACACGTGAAAATAAACTTAATAGCTTCAAATCGAAGTGGAAAGACTT
>NW_027179725.1:72500-77500 GCF_036669935.1 Montipora foliosa | reverse complement strand
GACTGAATGCACGGGATGACGGCAAAAATGGCGATCACAGTATTACGAAAAGGAATGACTTACTTTTTACAGTTACGCAAGGAAATGTTTGGGTAGAGATTACCTTTAATGTGCCATTTACATATTCTCACTCCTTGGCCTTACTGAATCACAGGTAGATGGCAGAAACTCAGCCCGGTCCCGTCCGTATCGAGAACGTTGCTCACGGTGAGCAACGTTCTGGCTACGGACTTTTTATTGCGACAAATAGGGTGGTAAGAGTCAAAGGCAAGAAATGCCAGCCTGTCATGTTTGGGTTTTCGGTTAACACTGGTCTCTAACTTGCCCGTGTTGGTAGCGCATAGACATTTAAATCAAGAAAAGGCAAGGGACTATTAGTTTCTCGTTTCATGGCGAACTGAATAGATGACTCATCGGAATCAGAGATGAAAGCGTCGACATGTCATTTAATTTCCATACCAAAGGCTGGACCAGTGAGGAACCCCAGAGCCCTTTGTTCTATAAATTCTATTACCATGTTTGTCATGACCGTGAGCGGAAACGGGAGAACCCACAGTGTGCGGAAAGCTTGTTTATCGAAAATACCATTAAAAGCAAAATGCTTGGTGTTAGCCCCAAAAAATACAGCGGATCTATCAGTGACATCATCCACAGACAAAGTAGTTCTTTGGTCCATATAAGCGTCTTCTTTGAGTCTTTTTAACCGCACTTTTATGATCGCAAGGTGAACAGGAATTTTGGAGAAGACGGAAACAACAACGATAGATGTTTCTCAAGCGAAACAATCAAAATCATAGGAACTGTGACAAGATTCTCGCGAGATAATTCGTAACCACCTGAGTCGCAAAATTTACAAAGGAGACGATGAGCTGGTATCAAAGGGATTCCCATCTCATGGATTTTTCGCAAATCATGATGGCGTTGGCGCAAACCGTCATTACTGTTTAACATCTTTTACAGAGACCAGTTGATCCTTATCACCTTTTCCAAATGAAGAAACATTTTAACGTGCGTTCAATCTTACTTCTAGGATCAGAACGTAGAGTCTGAATACGTGCTCTTATATTGAAGCAGAGACATGGCCTTTTCATGTTACCGTTGTTTATCCATGCCTTATCCATGCAGATAAAACGAGCCTATCGGGGATTTTCTTGAGAGCTGTGCCATGAGCGCCTTGGAAACATCTTTGCTGATAATTTTAGGAACCTTAACCGAATTCTGCGCCGAAAGTTGAGGAGTTTTTCCATGCCTCTTCGCTCTAGCAGATAAATATTTAAAAGAAAAAATTCAAGACCCAAGTATCTTTAAGAGTCGAGCCTGACTTATCGGGAGACATCCAATTCAACAGAGTGCTGAGTTTTTGCTACATGTATTTCTCTTTTATATAGATATCCATAGACCATATCTGCCAAACATTTGCAACTAACCATGAACGCAAGGGGATGAGCTGCAGTCATCATAATCAGTGTTGCAAGTTCTTCCAACGTATCCTGGATCACAGATGCAGCTGAAATTGTTTAGTCCGTCCATGCAGCGACCTTGAATATAAAGTGGGAAAAAAAAAAACATGTTCAAGACATCTTTCCAAGGTCAAGTTTTTTTTAAAGTCAAGTTTCATTTATCTACACCAAACAGTTTAAATTATTACGAGGCTGGCTTGTAAGTAGCGAAAAACTAATCACAGCAAGCCAGACAGTGCACTGAGTTATATAGACATTAAAAAAAAATCACTTTTTTTTTTTTTTTACGGAAAAATGATCATAACATACACAACAAAAACAACAACATGTAAGCATTACTCTACGTGCTTTCAAATATTTAGAAGGTAGAAGGATTTAGGAGAAAAGGGGATGAAGCAGTCTAGGTAAAATATTAATATGTAAAGAGGAAAACTACAGGCTAAACTTAACTTCAGTTAGAAATTTAGGTAAGGTATTTATCCCGGCACAGGAGTTTTCAGTTTCTAGAATTCCAGTTAGTTTTGTTCTAATGGTTTTTTTTTTCCTGGCTAAGTTTTTTAACGCCAACACGTGAAAAGGCCTTAATTTGAACGTTAAGTGCGGATTTTTTGGTAAAAAAATGCTTAGATATTGATGAGCGTGTGCTATAAGAATAACAATTGGTAATTTTAGAAAACGAATTCGAAACTTTAATCGGTGTAGAATTAGTGTTTATGCCGTACATCAAGTTAACAATTTTCTCTTTATATAGGAATTCGAGCGGTGGAAGTTTTCCTTTCAAGAAAGAGGTATTGCATGTTGAACTTCCCTGTCTTGAGCAAAGTGAATAAGACGGAGCGCACGTTTTTGAAGGACAAGAACTTTATTTAACAAGGTCTTGGATGCATTTCCCCAAGAAGTTGATCCATACGTTATGTAAGGTTCAATGAGAGACTTGTAAATATTCGATTAGGAACAATATGTCTTAACTTCGCAATTAAACCGACAGTTTTGCTTATTTTTGTTTGCACTAAATAGTAATGAATAAATTTTTTCTTCAGAAGCAGGCCCTAGAAAATGTTGAGAGATATGGTAGGAGAACTTTAGTGGACCAAGGTTGCTGAGTAAAAAGGAACTGTCTTGTTGATTTGCCGTGTGGATGCCAAAATTTAACTGAATTAAACTCTGACTGTTACTTTGTGTTACTTAAACTAACGATTATCTAGAAATAATCTTAGAAAGTAATCGAAAAGGTAGGTTAGTTTATCAAGTTTACTCTCACTCAAGCGTCTTCAATTTAATATGACATGTTTTTCTTTTTTAAGTGTCGACATCTACAACCTATGCCTGTCCATAATTTCGTTTAATTTAACAACACTTGCAGAAAGGTACCTTTTTTCAGTTGTTTTATGGAGCTGGATAAAATCTCACTCCATGTGGAGGATTTACAGTATAATGAAGATACTGATATTACCTCTTAAACAAGGATAACTTAGGCACTCGTCAATGTCAGTTTGGCAGGCGTCTCCAGTAAATCCCGGAGCACAATTGCATTGATATAAACCAGATCCTCTTGGGCTGTTTGGGTCTGGAATGCAGCTACCGTTATTCTGGCACTGGCATACAACCAAGGAGATTGTGATGTTATATGTAGAAACTGCCTGGCATGCATCTGTGGCTTTAAGCATAAATTGAGTCCTTGGGCTATTAGTGACGTTCCATACCAAGACGTTTTCGCGTATTACAGCCTGAGCTGGGCTACCATCCATAAGTGTAATTGCAACAGGCATGCCTTCAGGGTCCGAAACATTAATTGCCAACTCCAAGCTTTCTTCATACAAGGCGTAGTATTGGTTGATTGAAGAGAACTTTGGTGAGAAATTGACTATGGAAGTAATTAAATAGGGAAGGACAAGAACTAAAAAAAAGAAATGCATTTGCTTGCCTTCCAAAATGCAATCACAAAAGATAGAAGTGATCCTCACACTTGTATGGACAATTTAAGCAGTTGTCCCTTATAGACATCTGAAAAAATTCAGGTGGCTTCAACTAACGGGATTCGAACCCATGACCTCTGCGATACCAGTGCTATGATCTACCAACTGAGCCATGAAGCCACTCAGTTGGGAGCAGGTCAATTTGTCCGGCAAATGTGTTCCCGTTAAAGGGCTCGACGAGTCCTTCCACGAGAACACTTATGTATACACGGGATCCCGTTGAATTTTTCAGGTGTCTTTTAGAGACAATTGCTTAAATTGTCCAGATAAATGCGAGGATCATTGCTCTCTTTTGTCTATAACCCGCACTTCAAATATACGTTTATTTTGAAATACAATTAAAATACAACATGTTAAGGATATCCACTAGCGGAAAGCAACCAACTTTGAGTTAAGGCCTCGGTAATGGAAAATTGGTTGGCTGTGAAAAATATTTTCGCGAAAAAAAAAACCCTAAAATCGCTTTTCTTTGTTTCCCGCCACAATCCCCGCGTGAAAAATGATTGACGCATCATCTCAATCACACGTGAAAGGATCAGGAGTCAATTTACAGTGTTGTTTCACGATCTGCTACCTTAGCACGTGCCAAAATGCTGAATGGCTCAGCATAACTGGCTTTCAAGTAGGGGGCAGAGTTATTCAGCAGACCGTGAACTGCACCCCAAATGTTTACGCTCGATTTTCTAGGGCTTAATTTCCACGCCAAAATTACAACTTCTCGGACCTCCTGTCCTGACGAGTATCGCTTCCAAATTTTTAATTCTAATAGATGACTGTACTACCCCAAATACCATGTCAAGAATAATTATTGTTCGATTGTCTTCAGAGACTGATTTTATAGCACTTTTTCTGCCCGAATGAAGTATGAGATGAGAGTTTTGACTTCGGTGCATGATATTTCCTTCAATTCCTAACATATCAAAAATTCCTCACAGTATTTAAGAGCAATCATCTGTGACAAAGATGCGACAAAGTGCGGTTGGTTTCGCTGAAAAGCGAAGGGGCAGGGGCTTCTGCAATAGATTCGGTCGTTCTGAGTTTGAGGCCTCAAAACTAAAAGGGAATACTACATACAAAATAAGTAAAACTTTATTAAAATAATTGAATCTATTAGCTTTAATATAATATATAGTTTGACTCTCTACAAAAAATAGCAGCGCGACTTTCTTTTTTTTTTTTCGCCGAGGATACCTCTTTTTCCTTTACCATAGTTAATGCATGGAGATGGTTACGAAACTCGACAAGTTCCTTTGTTTGATGTTTTTGTCCGTATTTTTGGCCTTGACCCTGCACAAAACACACCTTTTTTCGATACGATAACCAATCAAATCCTTCGATTTAATTATGCGCGACTAATTTGGGAACCCGTGCGAGACCCAAACAAATTAGACGATTGTGCAGGGTCACGGTCAA
This sequence comes from Montipora foliosa, assembly GCF_036669935.1. Classification (NCBI taxonomy): domain Eukaryota; kingdom Metazoa; phylum Cnidaria; class Anthozoa; order Scleractinia; family Acroporidae; genus Montipora; species Montipora foliosa. Next base: position 72,651 of record NW_027179725.1, on the reverse strand, counting down.
TTCAACATCGATTGCGAAAACATTGTTATCGCTTTTGATAACCAGTCCCTCGAATAACTGTGCCTTTACCGAGACCTTAAACAAGACTTGAACTAGGGACTACATGGAAGATCCCTGTACTGGTAGTCAAAGGTAGACTTAAACGCAAGAA
>NW_027179725.1:50000-67500 GCF_036669935.1 Montipora foliosa | reverse complement strand
ACGAACGAAAATAAATTGGCGAAGCCCCTGAGCATGCTGATAAACGAAAACATGAGACCTGTAATTAAATATGGGTCTGTGAGAACTCCGAAAAAACCTCTTGAATGCATAGGAAATAAGTTAATGATTAAGGGTTTTCAGCGTAAAGTTCTCTGCTACAAAGGAACGATTCCAACATTCAAAGGTCACTTACCGTCAAGGAGCAACCAGAGGATATATTGCATCTCATGCATACTGAATCGTACGATATAAATGTAAGATTCTCGTTGCTTTTGTGTTCTCCATCATTGGACACAGATATCACAAGTCCAGCTGCTGGGGTTCCTTCATCAACTTCATGAAAGTATCCTGGGCTCACAGGCGATTCGGGTAGGTTGCAATCCGCAAGAACCAAATCTGTCATCGCACCAGGTAACTTGAGTTCTGTATTGTAGGGTTGCCAAGTGCTATTGACAACCTAGGGTTAAGTGCTGGCGCATAAGCATGATTATTTGAAACAATTGGGCTAAGGTTATAGCATTTCCCACTTTGCTGATAGCAAAGACATTGCACTTTGACCAAATAAAATCAATTTCTCAGTCAACAAAAATCACCCGAAGTGAACCATTGAGAAACTATCCGAAAGAAAGTCCACCTCACTAAAAATCGAAAATGAAGAAATATTATCGGACCCATTGTATTCAGTGCACTCCATTCCAGGCCTTGTCGTAAAGAAAGAGTGCTCAGGGTCAACTTGAAATGACCAGAACTTGATAGGATTATTGCTATGTAAAGTGAAGGCGGTAATGTTTGTGTCCCAGACTAATCCTAAACTCTTTTCGTACGCAAAAAAAACAAAAACAAAAAAGCAAAACAAAAAAAACAACAACAACAAAAAAAAAAGCCTGGACCAATATCACGTGTGCAAAAACCAAACTAATGGTTAACTCCTACCTTGAATTCTCTCACGTGACAAGTCATATTTTCAGCAGGTATGAAACCAGTTCCTAACACCGTAACTTTCCTGCATGGTCGGGTTCGTCTGTCGCACAACCCGTTTGCTTGCAGACTACAAAAAAACAACAACAACAAACAAACAAACAAACAAACAACCAAAAAACAAGAAACGCTGTCATGCCACCAAAAGATTTGAATTGTATACCTCTGGCCCCAGTTGTTCAAACGATGGATAGCGCTATCCACCGGATAACTCACTATCCAGTGGATAACTCAATTGATTTTGGTAGTGTTTATCCGCTGGATAGTGATTTTTCCGGTGGATAGCGCTATCCATCGTTTGAACAACTGGGGCCTGGAGTTCAAGTAACGCCTTTATTTCGTATTTAAATAATCAGATGGGAGTAAAAGCGTTAGTAAACCAAATTAAAACTGAGAAACTAGTTGCTTGGTGAGGGGCGAAAGTTGATATTGTTCTAGGCCATATTGGAACTTACGACACCTGTAAATCCATTTCCTGAATGGACAATGTGTCCCGCGGTTCTGCTGTACAAAGTCATGCGCCTCAATCATTTAAATACAACTATAGGAGTTTTAAGATGAAAGGCTTCCCACGAGTTCTTGTAGGTTTATGGGTAGAGAATCCAACCGGTGTTTACGGAGGTTATAGGTTCAAATCCTGCCTAGGACTCTCATTTTATAGTTATCCTTTTTCCCGTTGCCAAACAACTAGTTTTTCATCCTTCCCACCGGCACTTTATATCTTCAAAACATTTATAGTTGCATTTTGTACAAGAGGCTAAGGGTAGCCTACAATTTGTTCGAAAGGTTCTTTGCCAATTTTCTTTTAAGTTCACACTATCGATAAGTGAAAAAAATAATAATTACTTTGGTCAAATAACAAAGTATAGGATTTGGACTGACTCTTCTTTCTTTTTTTTTTACCTTTGGGGAGTCGCGACTTTCTTGAGCATAAACAAGATTTCTTAGCCTCGTATAGAGACTTTTCAGAGAACACAGGCCAAGAGGATACGAACTCCGTATCTCATTCAGAGGCAATCGCACTGACCACTAGGTTACGGAAGACTACGTGACAGGAAACGAGTTTTGGTTTTTTCGTTGCACGCAATATCCTGTTTTCGTATGATTCGATAACTCGTCAAACTGGACTAATATATTATTCCCCCAGTATTGTTAATAAAATGCAATAAGACTTTTAAAATACCAACGCAGAAACTCTTCAAGCAGCCGTTTACTTGTTTTGATAGGAATAAATGTCGTTAAGAACAGTTTTAAAAGTGAACAAGTATTCTACGATCGTACTTAACCCAATTGTTGATTCACGGAATGTGAACTTCAGACCAGGAAATTGAACTGGATATTGAGCAAGATATCGTAACATAAAAAATAAAAAATAAAACACATAAAAAACTTTGAAATACTGTAAACTTAAAAAGAAATCGGCTAAAGATCCTTCGACCAAAGTGTAGGCTACACATAGCCTCTTGTTGAAGTCATAAAATGCCATTGGAAAGAAATCTAACTCATGCGCGGGAAAATGGCGACCCGAAAAGGGAAAAAAAGTCAGTACCTTATCATATACTTTGTTCATTCGAACAAAGTAATTAGAACTGACAGTCGAAGAAGAATTGCATCGTGGGCAAGTGAGCACCAGCGGGATTTGAAATACAACTTGTCTACGTTGATGAAAACAGTTTTAAAAACTTGAAGCGCAATAGCACTCCGTATCAATTAAAACACTGAACGATAAATTTCATGTCTTTTTCTGGGGAGAGGTGGAGTGTTAAAAATGAGATTTTCGTCACTGTTACCTCTGAATCGACGGTATTTCGTAAATGTAGGCCGAACAATCATCTGCTGTGAAATCCTTGTAGCATAAACAAGAGCCGTTTACACAGTTTCCGTTAAGTGAGCAGTCATTCGGGCAAAGTGATTCCGTAATTGCCTCCACCAAGGCAGGTCCAGCTGATTCGTCTGCATCACCACTACTCGAATTTGTGGAATTTGCGGCTCTTGACAAATTTAAAGCCGCCAAATTTCCACATTGGTCCGTCAATGCAACAACACTTCCGCTTACATAGGAGTAGTCTCCAGTGCACTGATTTCAACGAAGCAAAGTACAAACAAGAATGCAGTCAAGAGCTTTCGAGAAACGTTAATGTTAACGTAAACATCGGAGAGCCAAAGTGCTCCAGGCAGATCATTGATTTTCAAATTTGAAAATTGAAAGAAAAGGCACTAGCTTTCCTTTGTCTTTCATTTTATTATAGGGAGTCAGTGGTCAGTGGGGGGGGGAGGGGGGGGGGGGGCGGAGATGCTTTTTGGGTAGTTTGAATTAAATCCCTAAAGGAGACCAATCTGGGTTTTGGTTTTTTGACCCTAAGAGAGACCATGTTTACAACGTACTAAATATTTCTTTTTTTCTGAAGCATCTCAGCGGACCGGAATCCAAAATCCTTTATCTGATTGCCTGTTAACGAGCGCTTGGCCGGTCCAGCTTTTCTCCATCCGGACCAGTTGCCCGGTCCGGAATTCGCTCTTAATTTTTATTTATTTATTTATTTTTTAACTTTTTTTTGTACTACGCTGTACGGCGTGACCAAACGTTGGATTTTACCTCTTAAAATGCAAGTTTTGGCTTACTAACAGTTGCAAAGAGAAGGAAAAACGTCAGCAATGGAATAATAGGCCTGGTTATTCTTCAAAAAAGGCAAGTATTCACATGATTTTGCTGACAGCTTTTTCCTGGTTTGCTTTTTTTCGAGTTGTTGGTTTTCTTGAAATGTTGACATTAAAACAGCTTACACTGCAGAGCAGTCTTTTGGACTCACTTTTTCGGTCTTTGAAGTTCTATTTTCTATCGATCTCGTTCTATATTGCTTCATTTAAGAATATACGGATTTGAAGCTAAAATAGGCAAACAAACACATCACAACGCTGTGGTTTTTCGCGTTGCTGTCTTTCTTGAACTGTTGACATGCCGTTTAGCTAAAACGACTAACTTCAGAGAAGTCCTTTGAGCTCAGTTTTTCGGTGGACATCCCTTATTTTCTTTGGAGTTATATTTATAATGTCGTTCTATTTTTCTTCATTTAAGAAAACACAGATTCGTAGCTAAAATAGTAGAACAAGCAAATGGCAACACTATGAAGTTTGCATGAATTAAATGTCAACAAGTTTTTCTTGAGTAGTGTTCTAAGTTTTGCAAATAATAATAATAATAATAATAATAATAATAATAATAATAATAATAGTAATAATAATTTATTATATGGCTTGTGTTTGTAGCCGATATAACGCGCGCTCTTATTGGCTAATTGTGACTGAATTGTAGGGCATTATTCTCCCGTAATGCCCACGGGCCGTTTACGGGCTTGCAGAAACAAAGCAAAAGGTAATTAAAAAGCCATATAATAAACTACTTACTAACCTCACTTGCTCGGGACCGTACTGGGGAATATTGGCCCTTGGTCGTTTTTGTACGGACCTCGCTGCGCTCGGTCCGTACTGCCACGATCTCGGGCCAATATTCCCTAGTACGGCCCTCGCGCTCGGTTAGTAAGAAGTTATTATTAAACGACTGGGAGGTCCGTATAGCGAAAAACTGTGCCCTCAACCTTGAATACGTCCCTCGGCCTGCGGCCTTGGGCCGTATTCAAACCTCTGGCACAGTTTTTCCGAATGCCTCCCAGCCGGTGAATAACATACATTTACCAAACGAGTTGATGAAGCGGGTAAATTAAGCACTGTAAGAAAGATTATTTTGTGAGCTGACATTTCGACCGTTAGCCCTTCGTCATTCAGGCAGCCAGTCGTTCATGTGGGCATTCTTTACAATAAAAACTCACAGTGAGTACAAACATTTTGTTGGTGAATTCATATTCTGGTTAGTTGCAGACGTGCCTTGATGTCTTATAATAAAGTTGCAAGTTGTTGTTGCTTTTGTTGTTTTATACAATATTCAATCTTACTCACCTCCACATCCATAGAACACACGTCAACTAATGCCTGCAGATCAACTCCAACCTTGGCACAAAGTTTGCCAATTTTAGTCTCTGATATTCTGTTTGCGCAGTAATAAGTTGCATTTTCTTTTGAAATTTTTTCAGCCTCTCTTCTCCGACGCATGCGCAAGGGGGGTGTTTGTTTGAATAACTGAAAATCTTCATCTGTGAGTCCATCGGAAAATTGAATGTCCCTTTTTTGTCGATCGCGCAGAAACATAGGTGATGAATTTTGCTTTTTGCGAACGGTGGGAAAAGCAGCATTAAAAGCGTTTTCGCACTCCAGTGCTCCATTCCAGTGCTCCTGCTCCAGTCCTCCAGTCGCACTGTTTTTGCATAGGCAAGCAACGGAATAATCCACTTCTTCATCATCTACAGGCGGTGGAAGAACATCAAAGTAACTTTGATCATGTAACAACCTGTTGAAAGAATAATAATAAGAAACAAAATCAATTCAGTGATATGGTTTACTACTCGCCTTAACCTTGGTTGCCGACGGTTTTTCTCTTTCGAGTGGGAATGGTATTATCATCTTGCTGTTGGTTGCCGGGGTTATGCATGAACAGTTCCAGGAGAAAACTCTTTGTGCCTTTCGTCAAAGTCATTAATTACATTAAAGGGCCACCGACAAACAGTGTCCTTTGCGCGCCTTTGTTGTTGTTATTATCCGGGCAATCGAATCGGCCGGTTCGCTTCAGAAACATCCCGTGAAGAAGAACTTCTGCGAATTCGCTGTTAGATTTGTTTTTTAATCCAAACGCCTTCCTCCTTTCGTTCCATAATCTTAAGGTTGAAGTAGTGAGCCAAATAACATGGCGCTTTTCCTTCCTCGGCGGACGACCTTTCTTCACAGTTTTCATTTCGCTTCTAACACGAACACAACACCCAAATAACGCCAAAAATACAATATTTAAACATTAAGGAAAATATTAACAAAGTTTGAAGCTACTGGGCATCCAAAACACGACGATGTGAGGCGATGGAATTTGACTTTTCAAGAAATACTTGTTTCTGTATTACAGAAAATGGCGCCGATAGCTTGCACGCCCGCAAAGACTTGTGGTTGTCGGTGGCCCTTTAAACCACCATAACAGTCGTTAAGTATACCAAAACATAAATTGGATCTAGAGCAGCAAAATCGAAAACGTGCAAATAAATGTTTAAACAGGGATGGAATCAGTACCTTAAATTCTCGCCGTAAGTATTATGGTCTTGACCGGCATGAGGATATAAGCACAGGCCAGATTCCTGAGTTCTATCGTTGGCCCTTGGCGTGTAAAGATAAACATTCATTCCCCAATAGAACCTGTCTATAACTACTTTCGCTCCTGAAGGAAACAAAACCTAGACATGCAAAGATGGATTTCAAAATTAGCCTGTTTTCTAAATTAAGGTGACGTAAAACGTGATCCCACGGTGTTCAAATGCAATACAGTCAAGCAAATAAAAGAAAAACATGAATTGGTGTCCTCCTTATCATATATTTATAATGAAATACCCTTGGTTATAGACTGAAGCGAGTCATAACCATGACTGGCCGCTTCAGAGTAAGTAAGATTTTTTTCAAGATGTTGTCAATCAGTTTTTCAGTTGGACCCAAGATAATGCCATGGCATGTACTCCTAAAAGATATAATGAACTAATACTTTGTAAGAAGGTTGCTCATGATATAGACCCTATGAACAATATAACGCACGTTTCTTGTTTAAAAGTGTTAGGGGTTACTTTACAAAGTAATCATAGCGGAGCTCCGCGCGCGCCAAAGGCGCGCGCGCGGAGCACCATAGCTAAGAAAATATGGTAATTTGGTTTTAAAGCCATGATGTCATGAACGTCCGTACATACGTACGTACGTACGTACGTACGTCCGCCCCTCCATGTATGCCAATGTGACCAGTATCACGTAACTATATCATGGGCTCAAGCGAGCTCGAGGAGACAATACTCCAGTTTACAGCATACATCTTTGATATTGGACATCAATGTTATGGTCAATTGACACCTGTCAAAACAAGATATCTGCTGACCAGTATCACGTGACCATATCGCGGCCTCAAGTTAGACCTTATCGAGGAAAAAAAAGCCATTATTTTCAGAGTCGACTGTCAATAGCCAGCGAATGGGAATCACGCTAAAATTAGAAGCCATAAAGAAAACTTTGTCAGTTCAAGGTCAAAGAAGAGTTTTACTGATGTGCTTTATTCCACTTTATCTCTGAAAACGAGATCATTCACATTTTGATGTATTTCATTGAAACACGTCAGCTTGGCTTGGAACAAGAATCGGCAAAATACGGCAATGCAACCAAGAAAGGACGAACTTCAAACAAGATTCGCTCCAACTCTTAAATAACGTTTACTTGCTTTAAACAAACTTCTGAAAACACAAGCTGGTGAGACTTCTCTCTAATTTTAAGAGAACTCATTGCGATTACGTGTTTATAACATAAGGGCAAAATTATCTTGTCACTGTCAAGGCACAACGAAAACCAGTTGGGCAAACGGATTAAAAAGGCACTTGTTCGCTCGCATTTTAGAGCAAAACAAACGAAGAAATCAACTTTTCTTTGTGTCTAAAAGAGTACAGAAAATTGTTATTTAAATCAAGTTGACAATAAAAATTCAATTTTCATTCCTGAACAAAGAAAGAACCGATCAAACCACTTTTTAAAAATGCGCAACCTTGAAATAACGCATCCGTGTAAATAACAAACCGTTTAGTGCCCAAGAAAAGAATTTGCGGAGTAACTTCTTCCACCGAGCTTGAGCTATTACTGGTAATTCCAGTTGAAAATAAAAATTCAATTTTCATTCCTGAACAAAGGAAGAACCAAATTATTCCACATTTTAAAAAAACGCATCTACTATAAATAACGTATCCGTAAAAATAACAAACGGTTTAGTGCCCAAAGAAAGACTTTTTCCACTAAGTATGAGCTATTACTGGTATTCTGTTTTGTCGTTGTCGTCCTCTTTCGCTCTCGATCCTTTCGTTTCTGTTCTAGACATATTTCCTCCAGGCATCATGTAACCTTATCAGAGCTTCTAAAGATATACCAAAAATTGCAATACAGAGAAAAAAGCAGCTCTAAGCAAATTAAAAATAAACACTCAGCTTTATATCCCCCTGATGCTTGACTTGAATAACTGCGTAGCCACCAGTGTGGACCACAGATATAATGATGACGGAGCAATTGAAGATCGAACAGTCGATCGAACGGTCAACACTCATGGCCATCCCTCAAATTGACATTTCCGTTTTATTCAACTTATACGACGTACGATCTACTTCAGACTTCAAATGTGCTTCAAAGAAACAAACATTTCAATGTGCAGAGAACATTCAGATTAGGCGAGCCAAAGAGTTTAACCCGGATCGATAGGTTCTCTTTGCATATTCCAATATCCTTTAGAATAACCAGACAAGCTCCTGGAAAATCGAATTTTTTAGAGTATTGACATAGTAGTACCCAGCAAAACAAGTAAAAGCTGACCGTCTACAAAGTGGTTATTAGACCTAAATACTGTAGACCAGCGCGGCTTTGCTTAGAAACGCTATGTCTTGTTGAACTAAAGCTCTAATTCTGCCTGTTTTCATTCTTTCTACAGCGATAAGCTTGTCATATTACGATGGGATATTGCGTCGTGTAATTGTAAGGAAATGTCCAATGTCAGTTTGACGGATGGCCATTAGCGTTAACCCGATCAAACACAATGTGGCGCCATTTTGTTTTGTGGGGTGTATTGTGCGGTATTTATAATTGAAAATCGGCGCTTTAGAAACACAGTTCAAAAAAGATTGAAAGAACTTTATTAGGTCAACAACAGTTCTATCACTGAGTGCTTTTGCAGCATTTGTTGTCGCTTCGATTGGCGGGATTTGGAGATCAAAGTCTGAACTCTTTTTTTCTTTTTTTTCATGTGAAGCACAGCAGAGTGACGGGGCTTCCACTTTCAATCAAGGTGGCTAAGAGAGAAATCAATTAAACGAGGTAAGTTTTAAGGAGTCAAAGTTGTGTTTGTGGTACTGTAGAATGATTTGACGTAAGCGTTTCTTAGTTTCAGCGTCAATAATTGAGGCTAAATCTTGACTTGAGAGTGTTTTATTTACAAGTTGAGGCAATTTTCTCAAACGTTTTACTCCTCCCCCAAGTTGAAATTTGCATTGTCAACGTTTTCGTTCCTTTCTTTTTTCAGTGGTATACATTTACGGGTCTTAGAAAATGTGCAGCGTTCAAGATCAACTTTTTTGCCTCAGCACTATTTGAGTATTCGCATTTGACGAATTGTGGCATACTTTCCTAGACTTGCGGATCTCCGCAATTCTTGGTCATTTGCCGTTTGTGTCCCTTGCAAAACACAGGTATTTGTTGACAGTTTCGCTGCTGCAAATGCTTTACTTAGAACAAAATTATTTTTTGTATGTTTTTTTTTCTGTTTCGTGTTAGTGTTTAGCTGCAATGGTTTCTCTTAACGAAGGGTAAATTCGTGAAGAAAATGAGTCAATCTTTTTTTCAACCACTCTAAAAATGCCTTCACAACAATAGTCATTCATTCTGCTTTCACCAAAAAGCTCTTTTATAAGCTAAAAAAAATTTCGCTTTTAGTCCAAGCCATTTACAAGGTAGGTAGTTTTGGTCATCATCCCATCCTTCGAAGCTGAACGAAAATGCAGCTTTCGTGTTCGTTCTTAAACTTCGAACCAAATGACCCCTTTCATTCCATGCGCTCGGTTCAACCAATTTCAGGACTAGAGCTTTTCTTTTCTTAGTGTTTTGTTTTTAATCTCGTGTTTAAAGTGACCAACTGAGGAGGAGCAATCAAAACAATGAAAAATGGGAATTCGTGTCCATTCAATTCCTTGATATTTTGGCAGTCCGTCCAAAGGAACTGTTGGCAGAAAAGTTTTTAATTTTGCCTTGGATTTGCAGGTTGCATGCTTCAATTTAAGGAAATCTCAAGTAAAATAAAATAAGGCCTCAAAGGCCACAAAGGCCCTTTATTCAGCTGGGATTGGTTTTGTGAGTTATTTGGCAGGGAAAAATTGTGCATGCCATAGCACACAGAGCACAGGCTGTTCATCATTAAGATTTTGTAAGACCCACCATAGGGCTTTCTGAGTGTGCACACAAAAATTGATTACTGTGAGTGTTTGGCATTGGATATTCGTAAAATACAGTCACTGTTATATAGTTACATACGAGGTTATAAGTAGGGGTAAGTGTTCCCCCAGTTAGAACACATGTTTATCCACACCAGTAATGCTTTGTTGTAGTGACGTTTGTTTAGACGGGTAAACATTATCCATATTCTGAGCTACGATCAGAAGTACTCTGCAAATTATTATTTAGTTTGAAGGTTAGGCTGTTAATTGAAAGGACAAGGGGAATGTAGTTATCTAGAAGACTGAAAGAGTTCCTTGTTGCATGTATTTAACTTGAAGAATTTCCTCATCACAGTTTCTCGAAAAGTGTCCAGCATCCATAAACAAGTTCTACTATGAACGTAATTCTCCATGGCTTAGGTTTATCAGTGAGCTTGCTTCTAGGAAAAAGTGTTTCATATACAGAATTACAAATGAGGATGAAAAGAACTGACAACATGTTCTCTGCTGTTTAGAGAGATGTGCAGTGGCTCAACAATTGGAACAATGGACAGAAGTGATGGCTGAGAGGTCAAGTTTTGAGGAAAGCTGCTACCTTGAGAACCAGTAGGGAATGAAGATAAACGGCAGCTCTTTGCACATTATCCAGTTCTGGATTATGATTGAGATCTTAAGTATGCATAAATAATTAATCTGTTTCCAGTAAAATACAGATGTGCCGAAATCGTCAGGCTCATACAAATTGAATTCTTTGTTTCTTATACATGTAAATGCAATGTACACTTAAGATTTCACCAGTTGGAGTCACATCCTACATAAAATAAAATGTTGCATGTCATAGTCTTAGTAAGGTGACCAGCAAGTTGATATGAAGAAAAACACTGTGATCATTAAGTTTTTTATATCCATTTATTGTGAATACAGTTGTTGACCATTTCCTCATATCTTATACTATCGAAGGACTAATAAATTAATCTATATTTTAGTTCCATACTTGTAAAAGTTTAAAAAGCTTGGAGCGTGATATTAAAAAAGGTACTCTTTGGTGTGTCACTCTTAAGACCTCTTAACATTGCTTTGTTCCCTGGGCCTGGTCTAGTCAGAACTAATTTCCTGTTGTCATTTAGTAATCAGATTCTTTGGAAATGAATACAGAGAGGGGGAACTAAATTTGCTTGTAGGTGATAAGATCATTCTTACAGAATGAGAGAGGTGTACAATGTTCAAGATGGGAGCTTGTTCAAGTACAACTTGGGAACCATAGACATTGCTATTCCCTTAGACAGTGTTTTTTTTTTAAATTTTAATTCCCTAGATTTAGTTCCCTAGGGATTTGAGGACGTAATGAAACTCAAAACCTTAACCAGCTATCTAGCTCTAGCTCCCTGAAACTAACACCATGTAAGCTAAGTAATTTTCAAATGGGAGGTGCTTATAATATACAGGAAACCAAGAAGACTTTCAGTGGTATGCATGGACGAATACACGTGATAAGCTCATTTACTCACTGCCAGAATCTTCAAACGTTCCACCATTTCTAAAAAAAAAATCCTGTCGTAAAATTACCAACTCTCTCTGTTATCTGGCTGTTTACTCTGACCAAAATTTGGCCAAAGCTGCTGTTTTTGGCACTTCGTTTACACTCGTTTACGTTCATGCCGACAAACTTAAAACCAAAAAAAGGCAAGCTACCATAAACTTTGGGTGTGAATATTTATTTTCATAATGGGGCTAAATTTCTTGATATTTTAACACATTATAAACAAGAACGCCCAACAGAGCAAAAGAGAGTACTAAATTGTGAGGTAAACACGTCAGCTGGAGTAAAAATTAACGCGGTGAAAAGTCTGTCCAGTCTGCTTACGTGTGTTTGAAGAACCCTTCGAATTCTGCAACTTTCGCAAATAACTAAGCCTTACAAAGGTTACTAACTCAGTGATATGAGAGTTATGCACCAAAACAACCTTATAAATTATGGTTTCCTCTTATTACTCGAAGGTACTTTGTTGTGACTTTTTGCCATAAACAGCCCAACCGTCTCTCGATCTTTTGACACCGTCTACACGTAAGACAAGGAAGATAAACGACACAGCTAACGACACAAATTCGAAACGTTTTGCAACGGAGACCGCCATCGCCTTCCATTATTTTGGTTGCAGCTTAAGACGGGTCAGCGGATACGCTGACAAGAGATCTCAAAGTCGCGCACGCGCAGACACAATGCCCCTCTGCTATCGATGCGAGAAATCTTGGTTTTATAGCCATGACGTCATCGGCCGTCAGTACGTACGTACGTCCACCCATCCATGTATGCCAATGTGATCCATGTATCCATGTATGCCAATCATGCTAGTTTACAGCATACATCTTTCATATTGGACATCCATATTTTGTTCCACACCTGTCAAAACAAGGTATCCGCTGACCAGTATCACATGACCATATCGTGGGCTCAAGGTTAGAGCTCACCGTAATCAGCAGGTTTTTTTAGTTGACCGCTGACCAGATGCTGGTTTTCGATTGGATTGCAGGCTAAACCCAGGTTAACTCACCTAAACATAAGCGAGGCTTCATTTTTCGCGCGCTTTCTGTAGCTCGACGCGGCTACATACTACATCAACTATAGTTCTTACTCAGTCAACGCTTTTCGTGTCAGGTGAAAAATGCAGAATAAAAACATCTTCCAAACCGTTTTCCACCTGAACTGGAAATGCGATGACTGTGTAAGAACTATAGTTGATGTAGTATGGCCGTGAAGCCGAGTCGAGCCACAGAAAGTGCGCGAAAAATGAAGCCTCGGTTATGTTTAGGTGAGTTAACCTGGGTTGAGCCTGCAATCCAATAGAAAACCAGTACCTGGTCAGCAATCAACTCTTAAAAAAGCTGACCTCGGTGAGCTCTAAGCTTGAGCCCACGATATGGTCACGTGATACTGGTCAGCAGATACCTTGTTTTAACAGGTGGCAATTGATCAAAACATGGATGCCCAATATCAAAGATATATGCTGTAAACTGGTCACATTGGCATACATGGAGGGGTGGACGTACGTACGTACGTACGGACGGTCGATGACGTCATGGTATTAAAACCAGGATTTCTCGAATCAATGGGTTACCATATTTTCTTAACATATTAGAATTATTAAATAGATTTTAAAAAAACTTTCCAGATAAAAGATTACAAATTCACCCAAATGAATAATTAACTATAACATACATTTCTTACATTGACATACACTGTACTTTAGAATTTTTTATTGGTATGTGTGGAGATTTAGTAGACAATGGTAAACTTTTCCATATATGCGCAATAATATAAGAAAACGAGTTGTGCCTAAAAAGATTACTATAAGACGCCTGTAGAACGTTAAGTCCACTACCCCGTAGGTAGTAGTTAGCAGGCCTAAGCATGAAAAAAAATATAACCAATCTTCCGTTAATTTGAGTAAGGCACTACAACAAGAATGGCCACGGAGAAAGCCAGACATATGTTACAGGTTGAAATTAAATTCAGGTCAATTTAAATCAAACTAGGTTAAAATAAATCAAACTAGGTAAATTTAATTCAAACTAGGTGAGCTTAATTAACTTAGGTTATTTATCACCAGATCCATTTGTCATACCTAGCACTACTTTGTGTACAATGTACTACAATGTTTGCATGAGAGAATGAAATCGCTTTGAACGGCACTAACCGGAAATTGAACCGGGCACCTCTGACATCCCTTTGTATTGAGTCATTCGTGGTAACTAACCGCTAAACCACACAGGACTTGGGCAAGCAGTCGACATTAATTCTAATATCAAATACTTTTCTCTTGGTGCAAGAGGGCCCAGACTCTTCTCGCGGGTCATAGTAAATTATGCAAAAGTTTACTTGTGCGCAATGCGTGGCCCTGTATGGTCCGTAAAATGGCTAACACAAGTTGTGTTGATTCAGAGATATTCTACAAAAAATTGGGTGAAGACAAAAGCCAGCAAAATAACCCTTTTTATTGATCACAACTTTTACAACGATGCAGTGAAGTAGTTAGAAACACGTAATGAAGACAGCAAGGACAGAACAAATCTGACAAGTGAAGACGTAGCAATTATCAAAAGAAAAGAATGGAAACTGGGGGGTGGCAAAATGTCATCTAAGAACGAAGAAGGAATAGTTCAAAAATGTCAACTACACCAAGTTCTTTGCAAAGCCAATTCGAATATTGCGCCCAAAGGAAGAGACAAGATGGACCAGTATATCAAGCGAAACTACCAGTCAGTATCCCAAGCAGTAATACAACACTTTGTGTCACTCTGCTCAATACACGACGAACAAAAGTCGATCATCAGTAGGCAAAAACAGCCTGTGCTAGCCTCTATTCAAGCAAGTGGATTCCTAGGTCGCATCGTTTAGAAATGTTGCTGTAAGGTCTTGCACGGCTGATTATAGTCCATTTAATGCTGAAGTCTTGATTATTGTCACGTAGTTTCCAGATGTATTTGGAGAGTTCGGTGCTGTTCGTGTATTTCCTGTGTTTAAATGTCGCTTTGTGTTGTGAAAATCTTTGTTTAAACGTCCCTTCTGTCAGTCCGATGTACTTCTTGGTTGCGTTGTTTGTAGTCACTTGTGCGTTGTAAGTTACATTGGAGGTCAGGCATTTGTTGTCAAGCGGGCATTGGTCTTTGTTACGGCAATTGTATTGTACTTGGTTGTCTGTATTGGTGTCAGCATTAGGTGTTAGCAGATTCTAGAGCTCAACTTACTCATGAGATAGTCAATATGATCGTCCCAGTTAAGGTATTTATCAATCTTGACACCCAAAAGTTTTTTATCTTTAGCTTCTCCCACTGGAGTACCACAAAGAGATTTGAGAGATGGATTTCCAGAGTGCGACAGTTTTTGACTAGTTCCAGTAACTTACTCTTTCGTATTTTTCGTATTGGGGACCATGTTATTTAGAGAGAACCAACTGCTTGCTTTATTAACACTGTCCTGAAGATCTTGCTGGACGTGTGGCAGATCACTGTTGGTCTCCCATAGAGTACTATCTTCAGCGTATACATATTGGGAATTGCCAGTGGTAGGTCATTGATATAGAAAGAGAAGAGTACTGGGCCTAACATCGACCCTTGCGGTACCCCTTGAGTTAGTGTTATTGCGTCATATAGTAATACATTAATATGGCAGCACTGTGTTCGGTCCTCAAGATAGGATTAACACCACTGCTGGGATGTATTGTCCATGTGACATTTGCCCAATTTTGACATTAGTAAGTCGTGGTCTACAAATCAAACACTTTGCTTAGGTAAAGAAATGCGGTACACACAATCTCTCTCAAATCTGTGGCTTTCAGCCAATTATCTGTCAGGCTCAGAAGCGCGGTTTCACAGGAATGGTATGGACGATAGGCTGATTGTTTAGTGAGATATCCAAGATATGATTGTAAAACATAAAATTGCTGCAAAATTCGCGTTATCTTCATCTTAATTAAACAGACGTCGCAAAGTAAATTGAGTTACGGGGAAATAACTTAATTTCCCCCACTGTGGTACCCATTTTTAACATCACGTTCTTCTGAATATCAATCATAAAGATAGCACATAAAAGCCAGAAAATGTCCAGCCGTGACACACGCAAACATTGTGTGCCTAGTTCTTCCAACAGGTCTGCCTCTACATAATCTAGTACCAACGTATATTCAGAAATCACTGGATAGAAAGTTTTTCATTGCAGACGAATGCGGTATAATATACATAATGTAGGGCTTATAATACATCTTCTGCTTGACTTACTGTTGTTGAATATTTTAATGATTTGGTTGCATGGTAGTCTCAGTGCTTCTCTATCACGGCGGGCGCCTCCATATTTACAAAAAGAACTTTTATTTTTTATCCTTGACCGTTTCAATACTTCTCCCACCCTATTCCTGTTAGGATCTAAGCTTAAAGCATTACCGAAGTCTTCAAACCGAGTTTGTTGCCCTCCTTGGCCACAGACGTTCTTTGGTTTAACATCATGAACTTGCCAATTGTCGCAATGTTTGCCATCTTTTCAATAATTATTTCATCTCATCTCATCATTCTCAACAAAGCTTACCACATTACTCATGTTAAGGTCGCTTTGCAAAAAGATGGAATTTATACTCCCACTGTGAGCGTGAGGGGTCGAAGAACAAATGCTCATAACCTCGTCATGTTTAGCGCCTAGCGAAAGGCTAATGAAATTCACTCTCCAAGAAGGCCAGAGATTCGAAGTCCACTTGAAGGGACATAATAGTCCTCAGTGAAAGCTACAAACCGTGGACGAGACCTTGATCGCAAGGGCTTTCAGGAACGATGGATCTATGGCAAATGTTTTGATATCGAGTGTTCTCGTTCGGATACGACTAATTGCGAAGAGTTTTTATACGTGAGTGGGTGAGTGACACATCAGCATATCTTTCCTACACTTCGCGTATCCACGGGTTAAAAAAAAAAAAAACGAAATTCATGCAACTGCTGGGGCACTTCAGCGGGGTGACAGGGACGTAAAACATACGAATCACTGAACAAAACTGGTAAAAAAAAAGATCAAACAAACCTCGGGTGGCAGGGACGTAAAACATACGACTCACTGAACAAAACTGGTAAAAAAAAAAGATCAAACAAACCTCATATTTGACACGTTCAACACCTGGCTTCACAATGTTAATGGAGATTCCTGGGGACAGACGTTTCTCGCTTCGAATTTTCACTCTCAACGGGGTACGGCTATCTTGTTTCAAGAAATCGTTGCAGCAGTTGAACTCAATAACATCATTGTGATCCCTGATTACTACTCCACAGTTACAGGTGACACTCCTTCCACAGCTCCACTGCCTTGTTTGAATCTTTTTGAAAATACAAAGTAATTACACTGAAAAAACACAGCTTTTGAAGATTTTATTTTGTTTTAAATGGAACGAGTCCAAACTAGAGGGGTATATCTGTGGCTTGTGCAAAGAGCGTTTAAAATTATAATTTACTTTTGTTCTTGATCCGGCTGGAAAAGAAGCACAAGAGTTTTTGAGCGCAACCTTCAAGCGCGGTACAGCAAACAAAACAATTGAGTTTTCGTTTCTTTCAGCAACCTCGTTCCCAGGGCTTTTCTCTTGGAACAAAGTTGCTCTTTCAGCTGATCAGAATGCTGATTACGGTCAGAGAGTTGGTTATCACTACTTGCAAAACATCTTGCGCTCTAACTGCAACTTGCCAGCTGCTCTGACATCAGGAATCTCGTAATAACAAAGTACATTAGTATATCAGGTACCGAGATAGTAAAACCAGGAAGTGTAATCGCACATGAAAATATGTAAATAGTTTTACCGATTTCAATTGTTATAATAATTGTTTACTTTAATCATAGCGAAGCTCCGGAGCACCATAGGCATAGGACCTATGAGTTAATTTTCTCATGGTAATCATGGCAGTATTGC
>NW_027179725.1:27500-40000 GCF_036669935.1 Montipora foliosa | reverse complement strand
AAGACAAGGAATCAAACAACCTTTGGAAGCAATAGCTTTTTATCCAGATTCATTTGTGGCGCGAAAAATAAACGTTGAACAAAAAGTGGCCGAGAACTGGACCCCATACGGTAGTCTGTCTTTACAATTTTCTGGCTATTTATAATTTTATTACTTGTACTCAACTCTGCACAGTCTTCAGGTAAAAAAAAAAAACAATTTGAAATTCGACTAATTCTTGTCAGTCAAGAATTATTTGAAATAAAGCTTGTAGTCCACATTTTGGTTCATTATTGAAAGAAATGGTTCTTCAATGAAGTGATTGCTCAACCGGTCAGTGTAAAACGCAGACTGCAGACCGGGGGTAAAATGCAGACTGCGGGTAAAATAGAATAGTAATGAAAAACGAGTTATAGGCATAAAATCCAACGCAACACAATCGCTTTTTTGCCCTACCGCATGTTATAAACCCGGATTTTAATCGAATTCTGTAAGAATTGAAGCTGTTTGAATCCTTGTTGTTGTAGATAAAAGTATAGTTTCGTTAAGTGAGTTGCTTTTAGGCAATGAAATCACCACCCCACTACTGTCCATTTTGCTGCAATGAACAAAGTCACCGAGTGTAATTACTGGGTTGCCGTATGGCAATACGGCAATCCCGGTTGGAAAATGGGTAGAATTTCTCCGTTTTATTTTTTTCCGTGTCGGTAAAAGTCTTGCCTGTCACTCCCCCGGTAAGTGGTGTCTTTGTGCATAGAGCCTTCTGCGCGTATTTTCTTAGGATCGAGAGGGTAGTAGAAATGCGTACATTTCTCTGGTGGACACAGTAGAATCATTAACTTAACCTGTAATGGCGTCGAAAGTCATGTAACGCGAATGGCGTTTTAGTGGATCTTTGAACAAAATATACCCTTATGAAGCTCAAAAATGGCAAATCAATTGGATACTGAACAAGACAGGCGACAACATCGACAACAATCTGTCGCCCGTCGAGCCGTCTTTTACCAAGTGTGCTGTTATGTAGAACATTGAAGATTCGCAGGGCAGCGATAATAGTGAATTCAAAGACTAAACAAGGTGGATTAAATGGAATTTCAAGCGTTAAAATCGCTGAAAAGGTAAGATTATTGTCGAAGCGATGCCGCAATTGCGTGTCTTCACCACATGTTCCTTTGATCTCACATTATTGTGTTTTCCGTCAAAATATTCGCTTGTTTTCGCTTTCGCTCGAACATATCTACCTTTATTACATGTCCAGTGAATAGTTTTATCCTCTGGGATGAATTTTCCGTCGAAAAATCGGTTATTTGGGCGGTCAGTGTAAAACGCAGACTGCAGACTGCAGATCGGGGGTAAAATGCAGACTGAGGGTAAAAAAAATATTAATAATAAAAAAACGAGTCATAAGGATAAAATAAAGATTGTTTGAAAGACAATCCTGTTTTACATCTGTCAACAACTCACATTATTATGACTGCAGGTCGCTGCACCTTTTGGGGATGCGATCGTACGCGTTGATATCATCTGTGCTTTGTTTTTGCGCTTCCAGATGCATTGCAATGTTCCAAATTATTTGTCACACCGGTACATCGAGGGAAATCGATCGAAAAACCAACAATTATTACTTCGAATACCTGAATAATCTCGGTTGTCTTTTTTCGGTGCAACGAAATGCACAAAGAATTTCATGTATTCCGAGCAATTAGGACGCGGGGATTTCATTGGTTAAGCTATGCGTGATAACCCCTAGGGAGAGGTTATAATTGAAAATTACATCTTCCAGATGCAAAACAAACGAGCTTGTGAACTAAAGGATAAACATAACGTACACAAAATGAATGGATCCTAATAAGAAATTTTTACACCAGTCATACTGGCTTAAGCTGACTGAATTGAAACGTTAAATGGTTGCAAAATCCACGTTATCTCTGTCTTTGTTAATTGGTACTGTAGCCATGCGTGTCAAAATAAATTGAGTTATTGGGTAATTACTCGATTACTTTGTTCAGTGCAGCAAAATGGACAGTTGAATTACGGGAATCCCGAACCATCGAGTTTGGATTCGAGTTCGAGTTCGAGTTGGACTTCGAGTTGGACTTCGAGTTGGACTTCGAGTTGGACTTCGAGTTGGACTTCGAGTTGCGCTTCGAGTTGGAGTTCGAGTTAAAGTTGACTATAAAAATAAACTCCCCTGCCCCCAAAAAGAAATAGAGGGGTAGGGTAGGGTAGGTCCCGCAAAACCAGAGCCCGCCGAGATACTTACATTTTTCGAAGGACCGCTTGTGCTTATGGGAGGGCACAAACCAACGATAGTATGACAAGGAATATTTTTCCTTGAAATGTAATGCTAACCATGATCCATGATGCTAACCAACGATCTCTCATGAAGAGAAAGGATTTGAATCGAAGCAGTGTCCATTTCTGTTAAGAAAGTGCAAGTGGCACATAAAGATACCTTGCATCTCAACTTTGGCCTAGCGTTGTAAGGAAATATTTTGAAGCTTAGGTGCCCGAGGTCTTCAGTACGGTCCAGGATGCGTGATGCGTGACTGTGACGCTGTCCAAGTGGTCGTCTTGTGTTACACGTGTTTTCAAGGCATAAGCGGGTTTGATACGAGGTCCCCACGTGGTATGATACGAGGTCTCGTCATCAGCCTGGTTGGTCTTGTTGCTGGCCATCGTGGAATTGGCAATGGAACGGTAGGTTGAATTTAGTTTATGAAGACTTTATTTTCGAATGCAAATTAACGCTGAAACATGCCGGTTTTCAGCGAGAAAACAACAGCAACAATAGAGATAACTTCGTCGCCAGAGGAGGCGTGTGGCGATACAACGTAAGTCTTCTTTTCATCATGGATCAAAAGGGTAATTGAAGGAAGTGGGGGGGGACTGACTCCCATATGAAACAGACGGGGATGCTCGTCGTCTCGCTTAGGGGTGTAAATTTTGGATTTTGGTCTCGCTTAGGGTGTTCCGGGCAAAGCGCGAATATTTTAAGGTCTCGTTTCGGGTTCCGCAAATAAACACAGAATTCAACAAAACAGAAATTCAAATTTTCTTTTTAACTTGTTTTTAGGAGTCAAAATTTGCTTAAGCCACGCCCAGATTGGTCTCCTTCAGGGTTCACAAAAAGCTTGAGCCACGCCCAGATGGTCTCCTTTAGGGGTTAAATTCAAAATTTCCGACGAGCATGCCCGTCTGTTCCATATGGGAGTCTCCCCACCCCCGGACCGGAACGATGATGCTGCTGGTATATGTTAAAACAATAGTGATCTAATCGGCTCCATTTATAAAATGGGGAATATAAAAGCAAAAAGCGACACAAGGTGGGTTGAATTTTTTGAAGGTATATCGATATTTCGGCTGGCCAAACCAGGCTTCTTCAGGTACAATAAGCATATTTCAAGCATATGTAGCATATTTTCGTAATATGTTCCGGAAACACAGTGAAACACAGTGTAGATAAGCTTATATTAAAAAATAATCACATAGCATAGAACGGAACAGTCTGATTCTTCGTGGATGTTCAGACCATCGGGATCAATTGTTCTGCCTTTTTGGATTACAAAATATTACTTCTGTGGCCTTACGGATAGAGTCTCGGATGGAAGAGAATTTTTCGATGGGTATTAATTGCATGTCGTTGGCGGTGTGTTGTTAGGAGATGACAGGAAATGTTCTGCGGCTGCGGTAGGTTTAGATTTTTAGTTAGGGTTGTCTATAGGGAGGGCGTTGCACTAGTACGAATTTTATTTGTTTTGTTTTAAATTGGGTCAAAATTGGAGCTTTTCCTAATCACGCGGCGAGCAAAATTTGGAAAAATTTGTCAGTGGACCAAAAATATCAAAGACGCCGTTATGCGGGGCAGGCAGAGTTTTCCAAAATCGCCCAAAAAAACAAAAATTCATTAAACATGTCAACTGCGTGTTTATATAAGAAAATTGATGCACTGTATGCCTTCACTAGTAAGCGTGCGAAAACCAAGAGAACACACTGAGGCCCTCAACATAAGTCTAACTCGATCTTCAACTCGAACTCGAACTCGAGTCCAAACTCGATGGATTATTTCCTCCGCAAATAACGTGTTCATTTTTTTTATCTCTACAGTGTTATTTTGAAAGCAATTTTTGTGTTTAAATTTTAACAGGCCCTTTACAGGTAGACCATCACGTGACCTACTTTTAATAAAATTGTGGGCTATAAATTAAAGAATGCCGGAAATGGAAAAAGCATGTGACAAAAGGTACCACACATTGTTGAAAACCTATATCCCTGCTCTATATTTTAATGTGTCAGCAATTTTATTACTTAAACCACATGAAAAAAAAAAATGAAAAATCCCAATATTGCCCCGAATTCCTGTTCCTGTTCTTCGCCCAGCTTATACATCTCTTTGCTTATTAACATTACTAATAAATAATAATTATACATTATTATCAATTATATACTTGCGTTTTAATTATTAACTCGAAGCGCAACTCGAAGTCCAACTCGAAGTCCAACTCGAAGTCCAACTCGAAGTCCAACTCGAACTCGAACTCGAAGTCCAACTCGATGATACCTAACTCCCGTAAATAAGTTGTATGCTGTTGGAAAGCTTATTTTCTTAGCTTTAAAATGATGTATTTTTCCCCCTAACTTTAAATTTTTTTTTTTAAAAAAAAAAACATTTTTTGGCGATGGCTGATTTACCGCGGTTTTCTCGCGGTTGGGAAAGTAGGAAAAAGAGTTAGGCCAGTAGCCAGGTTTTTAACCTCAGAAAAGGATCTGTTTCGTCGTACGAACGTGTGAGGACCTGTGAGCCAAAGAGCCTCTGCTGGTATGACTTCTGGGTGACCCCTTAATAACTTCTTACTAACCGAGAGCGAGGGCCGTACTGCCAGGGAAATATTGGCCCGAGGTCGTGGCAGTACGGACCGAGCGCAGCGAGGTCCGTACAAAAACGACCCAGAGCCAATATCCCCCAGTACGGCTCGAGCTAGCTCGGTTAGTAAGTAGTTTATTATATGGTTTTTTAATTACCTTTTGCTTTGTTTTTGCAAGCCCGTAATCGGCCCGTGGGCCAGTCACAATTTGCCTGGAACGCTGCACGTACCACAGGCAACCCAGTGTACCCTCACGGAGGGTCTAGTTACCTAATAACTCAATTTACTTTGACACGCATGAGACATAGATAACGTGGATTTTGCAACAATCTAACGTTTCAGTGGGCTTATGCCAGTATAACTGAGATGTAAACATGTCTTAGTAGGATCCTTTTATTCGCTTTCGTGTACTTTATGTTTATCCTTTAGTTCAAGAGTTCGTTTTGCATCTGGAAGATGTTATTTTCAAATTACAACCTCTCCCCAGGGGTTATCACGCATAGCTTAACCAATGAAATCCCCGTGTCCTAATTGCTCGGAATACATGAAATTCTTTGTGCATTTCGTTGCAACGAAAAAAGACAAGCGGGACTAAGGTCGTTTACCATTTACGAGCAGAAACCGGTTGGTGGTAGGTTTGTTCAAATGGTAAGCAAAAACTCCCGCATGGGAAATTTAGTTGGAAACGGCGCCAGTGTACCACAAAATCCGTTCAGGGTTACCGAGAGAGTCTGGAGGGAGGCAAAATCATGGGAGTATGCAAATGTAAACACGTTTTCTGATTGGAAATTTTGGACTACCTTTTAAGAAATCCCGTTTTCTCCGGAAATTTTTTGTTTGGGAAGACCAAAATAGGCTTACCATTTACATTCCCACCGAAATTCCCGGGTTTTTGTGGTAAATGGTAAACAACCTATAACTCGGATACCTTTCAGGTATTTCGAGTAATATTTGTTGGTTTATCGATTGATATCCCTCGATGTACTGGTGTGAGAAATAACTTTGAACATTTCAATGCATCTGGAAGCGCAAAAATTTCAACGATCGCATTTAGTCCATTTAGACTCTTAACAGCAGTCCCCAAAAGGTGTAGGGACCTACGGTCATGATAATGTGAGTTGCTGACAGATGTAAAACAGGATTGTCTTTCAAACACTCTTTTTTTTATGCTTATGACTCGTTTTTTATTATAAATATTTATTTTACCCTGAGTCTGCATTTTATCCCTGGTCTGCAGTCTGCAGTCTGCATTTTACCCTCAGTCTGCATTTTACCCCCGGTCTGCAGTCTGCAGAAAGACGTAAGTTTCTTGGCTAAAAAGTACGTTGTTCAACTCTAAAAGTGACGAATATTTTTTATTCATTATAAACAAGAACCTTGACACAGGGTGATCACGTGCACCTTTGTGGTTGCCTAACACGTGATTAGTCTCTTCTGACAGAACATCGTGCCCTTCCCCAAAAACCCAGAAATTTTAATGTTTTTTCGACTGTCATTAATCTTTCGCTGAGAATTCGAAATTCAGAGTTTTATATAAAAACTATGTTATTTTTTCTTCATCTGTCTTTTGGCTTGCCTCTTACTGTTACCGTGTAGCATAAAATTTCTGAGGAACTTTTATTTTGTGGATTGGCGATTTTTTTTAGGCTTGCGGGAACCAATTTTTGCGGAATTAACAGAAATTAACAGAAATTTCCGCCGGGAATTATTTTTGGGGTTTTCTTTTCAAGCAGCAAAACTATTTTCAACTTCTATCACTCTTTGGTAAAAAAAAATAGTCTCAATCATCGAGAACCACTGGGAAAAAAAAATTGGCATCCTGTAGGCCTTAGAAAATGGTGAACGTGACCTTTTGATTGATTGCTATGAGTTTTTTATGCCCCAGATACTGGAAAAGTATGGACTTAATCTTTCGGTTGCCTCATGATTAGTGTGCTCGACTCCGGAGGTTCGGGTCCTGGCGGGGACATAGACCTTATTCATAAATGGCGGTCACGTTTATAATTATTTTGTTCACGTGCAAATTAGCCTACCAAGCCTAGAGAAAGAATTCTTTTCAAATCACTGTATGGTATTGAGGCTTGGTAGGCTAATTTGCACTTCGACAAAAGAAGTATAAATTGGTCGCCATTTATGAATACGGTCTATTGTGTTGTGTTCTTGGGCAAGACACTTTACTCCTACGGTGCCTCTCTTCACCCAGGTGTATAAATGGGAAAATCGGGAATAAGCACCGGCGTGTTGGATCATTGGCTAGGAAAGCACTTATCTTTACCTTGCCTTTTATCGTTTCGTTTTGCTTGTAGCAAGCTTCAGTTGCTCTTTCTCAATGCAAATATCAAAATAAACGATCTTTTTTACCACACTATGTGGATTAAAAGCTATTTTTAGTTATATTGACGGGATAAAAGTTTTACGGTTTTTAATTTTGCTGGTGCTTTTTTTCTGCTGGAACTTATTTTTGCGGATCAAGTACTATCCGCAATATCCGCAAAAATTAAACTCCGCGAAATGAAAGTGGTACATCGTTACTCATGGGTTTGCGATACCATTTGGGGCAAACGTAAACCAAAAAAAAAATTTGACCTGTCATCAGATTAGACTGAAAAGAAGAGAAATTATGAGGCGGAACCTACATGTTCAGTCCTTTCTTAGTGTGTGGCATAAACGTTTGCTTAGTGCAACTCTAGACATGCATGACATGCAGGAAAACCTCGGTCAGAGCAATTTGCAATTTTTTTTTTTTTTTTTTTTGGCACACTATTTTACTTAAGGAGCTATGTCACTTCATTTTAGGATGCTTCGGGAAAATCTTTAGTTAATCACGAGTTTAAACTAGAAAACGGTAATGTGGAATTCCTTTACCGATAAAATTATCGTTACATCACAAACGAAATGATTCTGAGAAAAAAAAAAAACACCTTTATCCGGGCGATTTGTCATAATTTTGAAAAACGTCGGGCCGACTTTTTCAAGATTACCCAAATGTCATGTCCAATGTTTGGGCATTTTGGGGAAAAAAAGGAAAGGAAAGCAACTTATCAAGTGTCTGGTCGTTCTAGCGCTGGAGCACTAATTGGGGACACTGTAAGCTGAAATTAACAATTAAAGCAAATCAAATCAAGTGCTCTCATCACTGCGCAATCCTTGCACCCCAAATCATGGATTATATCATTGTGAGTGACATAGCCCCTTTAAGGAAGAAACGAGTGAGTTTCACTCAAGAGCGTGTTTTGTTATCTTTGAACTAAATTTATTAACAAAGCTTTAAAAAGTAAAAGACCCCAAAACGGGACACGACATTACAAAATAATTCAATGTGTGAACGTGTGAGCCAGGGCAATTGCTGGCATGACGTATGGGTGACCCCACAAATGGTCTACATCATTTATGAACATTTAAAATCGCTTACCATTCAACAAATTGAGTGAAGAAATTGACTCGTGGTAGAAAAGTAATATAAATAAAGAACTATTTCGAGTTCAGGGCTATGCCTTAAAATTATAGTGTTTCGTATGGAGATAAACTTGAAAACAATCATATACTAGACACTTCTCGTGACGTATTGCCGGTTTTCACTGTCACGCCATCATTAAAACCATTCAACAAATAAGGTCAAGATTCAAAGAGATAAGAGAAGATGAATGTTTAAACAGTCTCGAAAAGGTTCAGGTCTGTGTGATGTCTCGTGCGGGAGATATTCGAATAAATATTTTACTCCAATTTATAAGGCTTCGTAAGGAGACGCACAAATATGGCGGCCGGAAGCTAACAAAAACATTTTGTCATTGAGTTTAGCTATAAAAAGCCTGTGGCCATCTGCTGAGGGCTCATAAACATCAATTTGAGTACTTATTCTCATACAAGGACTGTTCAGATTGCAGCGAATTAGTCACTTTTTTTTAACCTACGAGACAGCGTTCTCGGACGCAGAAGTGACTCCGCATCAAAGGGATGTCAATTTCATAGCTATTTTTTACCAAATCGTTGATTATGGTGAACTGTTTGCCCGGTATACGTAGCAAAATTTCTGTCAGTCGTCGTTTTTATCCAAATTATAGATCGTCGCTCCATCAAGAAAGGAAAATAAGCGTACCAACTTCCATTTTGCCGAAAATACCGAAACGGCACCCCATAAAAAGATAAACCTTTTCACACAAGAAAAGATATAAATACCATTATTCGATTTCCGAAACAAAACAAATGTTCATGTTTAACGCAATTTCAATTGCAAAACATTAACCAGTCCACACAATTTTTCAGTTATTCTGGATGGCGTAGCATCATAATTTCACGACGTGAACATAAGTGAGTTCACGACGTGACTACATTAATTTTCACGGTCTTCGATTTCACGTCGTGAACTTTTTCACTGAGCATAGTGAAAACGTTTGGAACAAGAGTGAACATAGAAATAAAACGCAAACAGCGGTTACAAACATTTGCTTGAAATGCATAACTTTTATAAACTTAACGTTTCGTATGTCACAACATACATCATCAGAAGTGATTATTATTCAGTTACAGATAAATTTAAATTCAGATAAATTTAAATTCAAATTCAGCCTACTATTTGGTTCCGGTACGTGGACGATACCTTTACTCTTTTCAAGAACAAAAATGATGCTTTGACTTTTTTACGTTACCTAAATGGGAGACACAACAACATTAAATTCACAATCATCGGACTTTGAAGAAAACGATGAAATTCCATTAATTGATGTCCTTACAAAACGCAATAGTGACAGCTCCTTCTCAACATCAATCTATCGAAAGAAGACATTCACCGGTCTTTACACCAAGTGGGACTCTTTTACTCCGCGTAAATACAAAATAAACCTAGTCCGCGCTTTGGCTTATCGCTGCATTAGAATTTGTTCGTCACCCCGATTGTTACAGTCTGCCCTAGATGACCTCAAGAGGATTTTGTTACTTATGGCTACCCTATGGGAACTGTTAAATATCATATGAATGATGTCATTGAGAAACATCAAAATAAGCCAAAAGATCCTGTGCAAACAGTTGAGAAAAAAGAAGTTCTTATCGATCTACCTTTCTTAGGTCATCACAGCAAACACCTCACAAAACAGCTGAGGTCTTGTATAAACAAATTCTATGGTGTTTTCAACCTCACAATAGTTTTTCAGAACACCCGAAGAATCAAGTCTTTTTTCCCTTACAAAGATAAACTAGCTCCTTCCTTCAGGTCAAAAGTAGTGTACAGAGCAAACTGCTGGGATTGCCGGCAATGATTTCTACATAGGGAAAACGAAAGGCCGATTACATGACAGAAAAACAGAACATTTTAAAGCGCTAACTACAAATTGTCACGAATCTGCAATTGCTGATCATGTTTTCTTAACCAACCATAGAATTAAGTGGGATCATTTTGAAATATTAGCAACTGGTCGATCAGACGTGCATTGCAAAATTAAAGAGTCGACTCTGTTGATCCGTGATCTTGAGCCAGCCTTAAATGAAAACGTTGGCAGTGAGAGAAACTTTATCTCTATTATTAGGATATTCTTGTCGTTTTATGTCAATCAATTTCGTTAGTTCCCAGTCCGTAAAGTTGTATTTTTGAATTTAAATTTATCTGTAACTGAATCATAATCACTTCTGATGATGTATGTTAAAACATACGAAACGTTAAGTTTATAAAAGTTATGCATTTCAAGCAAATGTTTGTAACCGCTGTTTGCGTTTTATTCCTATTGAAACTAAAATGGCCAAGTCAAAGAATTTTTAAGAGTGAACATCCTGTAAAAAAACAAAAAAACAAAAAAAACAAAACACAAAGTGAAATATTAAATTGACGTGCCGTGACAGTGAAATAACTTTCACTGTTCGCCATGAAATCTATAAAACCTCTTTTCCCGTGAAAGGTCACAAATGAAGCCTCATTTATGTTTGTATGAGTTAACCTGGGTTGAGCTTGCAACCCAATTAAAAACCAGTACCTGGTCAGCGGTCAACTTAAAAAAAAAGCTCACTTCGATGACCTCTAAACTTGAGCCCGCGATATGATCACATGATACTGGTCAGCAGATACCTTGTTTTGACAGGTGTCAATTGACCATAACATGGATGTCCAATAAATCTAAAAATATTGAAGATCCGTTGCCAGGATTCATGATAAGAAATAAGTATAATCGTTCTCCGGTAAAAAGTTTAAAAAGACTATGAGCTTTCGACAGACTGAACTGCTGTCTTCCACGGATAAAAACGTGTAAAGAAACACTAATTTTCTTAGCATTTTTTACTTTCTTTCTACCACATGAATTTATCCTTTAATTTATGCGAATTTTTCGTTATATTAAAACTTCTTTCGTTTTCAGTATTCTTTACACGTTTTTATCCGTTGAAGACAGCAGTTCAGTCTGTCGAAAGCTCATAGTCTTTTTAAACTTTTTACCAGAGAACGAATATACTTATTCCTGTCCAATAGATCGTTTTCACGTGACGTCACAGCGGCCATGTTGGTGTACAAGAACAATAGACGTTCTCTCCTTGGGAACCAAACTCTATTTTTATGCATATTCCATGAATACATTTTGTATTGTTTTGTACACCAATATGGCTGCCAGGTCACGTGAGTGAAAACCATCTATACCAAAGATGTATGCTGTAAACTAGCGTGAAACTGGTCACATAGGCATACATGGATGGCTGGACGTACGCTCGATGACGTGATAGCAAAAAACCAAAATTTCTCGCATCGATGGCTTATCACATTTTCTTAACTATGGTGCTCCTTGCGCACCAAAAGCGCGCGGAGTTCTGCTATTATTGTCCCCATTTTGTGGTTCTTTTACTGCTATTTTAGTTTGACACTTAAATATTTGAGGTATTCATTCATTCATTCAACATCTTAATTAATCTCGTACCCAGATCTCTCACGGTCATACGGAAGGGAGATCTGGTAAAGTTCGATTTCGAGCATGCGCATGTTCGTACTCTCTGTTGTGATTTTGCGGAACAAACATGGATTTCGAGAGTATTCTTGAAGAGATTCTTTTGGGTAGGGGACAATTAAGGAAACCTTAAACTAAACCTTAAACTTAAGCCGAAATAAAAAGATACGCTACAGGCCATTGTTTTGAACGGTCGAGATTGTTTAATTGTCCTTCCAACTGGTTACGGAAAATCATTGATTTACCAAATGCTTCCGTCACTTTAAGACAAATGTTACATCAGAGGGAAGTCAATTGTTATCGTTGTTTCTCCTTTAAGTGCCTTAATTGATGACAAAATAAATAAACTCAACTCAGTTGGCGTCGCTTGTACAAGTTTGCGTGTTTGTGGTGCTGATATTGAAGAGAGAATTTTTGCTATTGACGAACTTCAGACTGGAAAGTTTAATTTAATCTTCACCCACCGCGAGGTAGCAGTAAGCAACAGGAAGTGTAGAGCCCTTTTTTTGTCCTGCTACTATCAAAGAAATGTACATATACAGGCAGTGGTGATAGATGAAGCACATTGCATCATTAAGTAGTAATGTTTCGTTTTTGTTTGTTTGTATATTTGCAATTTGTTAAATTTGCTCTTCTCTGTCCGGTCAATGTAAAACGCAGACTGCAGACTGCAGACCAGGGGTAAAATGCAGACTGAGGTTATAACGCAACTGTTGAAAAAGCTCAAACCCCTTAGAAATGC